>NW_026968596.1:0-83195 GCF_028390025.1 Pseudophryne corroboree
CACCTACAGTACTGTAACCCTCTTTTTTCTGAAGCGGTCATGAAATGTCATGACTGCTAATACATAAATGTCTACAGTATTTGTACTGTGGTGTTTTATTCCTTTGACAATTTGTTTATGACCTATTGAAGCTAAACTCTTGTACAGTACTTTATATTTTGAATACCAGCAATACAGTATAATACTGTACCTACAGTATACAGTAATAATTGTTTAGTATTTGAATGTGACTAAATGTTTTTTTTTTCTCCAATATAGTGCCAATGATTTATGGGGGCCCCAGACAGGGGCAAGATAGGTGGGCTGGCCCAGAAGCGGGCAGGCAGCAGCCCACTTATACAAGAGGTAAACTAAAGCAATGTTTAAATTACCTCGACAGCATACAGTAGTGTTTGATTTACTGTACTGACAATTAGAGATGAGCGCCGGAAATTTTTCGGGTTTTGTGTTTTGGTTTTGGGTTCGGTTCCGCGGCCGTGTTTTGGGTTCGACCGCGTTTTGGCAAAACCTCACCGAATTTTTTTTGTCGGATTCGGGTGTGTTTTGGATTCGGGTGTTTTTTTCCAAAAAACCTAAAAAACAGCTTAAATCATAGAATTTGGCGGTCATTTTGATCCCAAAGTATTATTAACCTCAAAAACCATAATTTCCACTCATTTTCAGTCTATTCTGAATACCAAACAAGCAAGAAAGAAAAGTTGCAGCGCATATAGATTAGAATTAATAAGATTCTATTTATTAAAACACATATAAGAATAAAAATATATATATTTAAACAAACTGTGCAATTTATACCACCGGCCGGTCAGTACATTTTTACAATAATTAATGCATGCATATATCAAATGTAGCATAAATTGTAACAAATTGCTTCCTCTCTGTTCAATCACTTTAAGCAATAAAATTATAATATAATCTGATATATCTGATAATTATACAGACTGGATAATGCGCTCAGAAGTTTTTCCTTTGAGATTATATATCAGTCATTTTTGGTGAAGAAGATAATGATGGTAAGATATATTTCTCACTTCAGGTGCAGGTAATTATGCTGTGAATAACTGCAACCTGTAATTGAGCCGATGCTCTCACTGAAAATGTGTCTGGCCAGACATAAATACAATGCGGTCTCACCACTCCTGTGCGTGGGTACTTTCACCTGGAATGTCCTCCCGGCTGCTGGTGCTCTCAACCTTTTATTGTGCAGTCATCTCTGGGGGATCGTATAAGCGGTGAAGAATTCCAATCGCATCTTAATGGAGTGTAGGATTTTGCTGAAAAGACCTCCGGACAGCAGTATAACAGTCTGAATGAGTGGTTAACGCGTTTCCCCGCCTCCCTCCGGGTTCAGCGGCTTCATCAGAAGCCGCTGAACCCGGAGGGAGGCGGGGAAACGCGTTAACCACTCATTCAGACTGTTATACTGCTGTCCGGAGGTCTTTTCAGCAAAATCCTACACTCCATTAAGATGCGATTGGAATTCTTCACCGCTTATACGATCCCCCAGAGATGACTGCACAATAAAAGGTTGAGAGCACCAGCAGCCGGGAGGACATTCCAGGTGAAAGTACCCACGCACAGGAGTGGTGAGACCGCATTGTATTTATGTCTGGCCAGACACATTTTCAGTGAGAGCATCGGCTCAATTACAGGTTGCAGTTATTCACAGCATAATTACCTGCACCTGAAGTGAGAAATATATCTTACCATCATTATCTTCTTCACCAAAAATGACTGATATATAATCTCAAAGGAAAAACTTCTGAGCGCATTATCCAGTCTGTATAATTATCAGATATATCAGATTATATTATAATTTTATTGCTTAAAGTGATTGAACAGAGAGGAAGCAATTTGTTACAATTTATGCTACATTTGATATATGCATGCATTAATTATTGTAAAAATGTACTGACCGGCCGGTGGTATAAATTGCACAGTTTGTTTAAATATATATATTTTTATTCTTATATGTGTTTTAATAAATAGAATCTTATTAATTCTAATCTATATGCGCTGCAACTTTTCTTTCTTGCTTGTTTGATTTTTAATCTAATAGGGGTGAGTAGCCCTATGTTGCTGGCAGCATATTGATTAGGAGTGACAGAGCGCCAGATTCAGCATTTTGTTGTTTATTCTGAATACCTCACACCTCACAATATTATTTTTAGTCCTAAAATTTGCACCGAGGTCGCTGTGTGAGTAAGATAAGCGACCCTAGTGGCCGACACAAACACCGGGCCCATCTAGGAGTGGCACTGCAGTGTCACGCAGGATGGCCCTTCCAAAAAACCCTCCCCAAACAGCACATGACGCAAAGAAAAAAAGAGGCACAATGAGGTAGCTGTGTGAGTAAGATTAGCGACCCTAGTGGCCGACACAAACACCGGGCCCATCTAGGAGTGGCACTGCAGTGTCACGCAGGATGTCCCTTCCAAAAAACCCTCCCCAAACAGCACATGACGCAAAGAAAAAAAGAGGCGCAATGAGGTAGTTGTGTGAGTCAGATAAGCGACCCTAGTGGCCGACACAAACACCGGGCCCATCTAGGAGTGTCACTGCAGTGTCACGCAGGATGTCCCTTCCAAAAAACCCTCCCCAAACAGCACATGACGCAAAGAAAAAAAGAGGCGCAATGAGGTAGCTGTGTGAGTAAGATAAGCGACCCTAGTGGCCGACACAAACACCGGGCCCATCTAGGAGTGGCACTGCAGTGTCACGCAGGATGTCCCTTCCAAAAAACCCTCCCCAAACAGCACATGACGCAAAGAAAAAGAAAAGAAAAAAGAGGTGCAAGATGGAATTGTCCTTGGGCCCTCCCACCCACCCTTATGTTGTATAAACAAAACAGGACATGCACACTTTAACCAACCCATCATTTCAGTGACAGGGTCTGCCACACGACTGTGACTGATATGACGGGTTGGTTTGGACCCCCCCCAAAAAAGAAGCAATTAATCTCTCCTTGCACAAACTGGCTCTACAGAGGCAAGATGTCCACCTCATCATCACCCTCCGATATATCACCGTGTACATCCCCCTCCTCACAGATTATCAATTCGTCCCCACTGGAATCCACCATCTCAGCTCCCTGTGTACTTTGTGGAGGCAATTGCTGCTGGTCAATGTCTCCGCGGAGGAATTGATTATAATTCATTTTAATGAACATCATCTTCTCCACATTTTCTGGATGTAACCTCGTACGCCGATTGCTGACAAGGTGAGCGGCGGCACTAAACACTCTTTCGGAGTACACACTTGTGGGAGGGCAACTTAGGTAGAATAAAGCCAGTTTGTGCAAGGGCCTCCAAATTGCCTCTTTTTCCTGCCAGTATAAGTACGGACTGTGTGACGTGCCTACTTGGATGCGGTCACTCATATAATCCTCCACCATTCTATCAATGTTGAGAGAATCATATGCAGTGACAGTAGACGACATGTCCGTAATCGTTGTCAGGTCCTTCAGTCCGGACCAGATGTCAGCATCAGCAGTCGCTCCTGACTGCCCTGCATCACCGCCAGCGGGTGGGCTCGGAATTCTGAGCCTTTTCCTCGCACCCCCAGTTGCGGGAGAATGTGAAGGAGGAGATGTTGACAGGTCGCGTTCCGCTTGACTTGACAATTTTGTCACCAGCAGGTCTTTCAACCCCAGCAGACTTGTGTCTGCCGGAAAGAGAGATCCAAGGTAGGCTTTAAATCTAGGATCGAGCACGGTGGCCAAAATGTAGTGCTCTGATTTCAACAGATTGACCACCCGTGAATCCTTGTTAAGCGAATTAAGGGCTCCATCCACAAGTCCCACATGCCTAGCGGAATCGCTCCGTGTTAGCTCCTCCTTCAATGTCTCCAGCTTCTTCTGCAAAAGCCTGATGAGGGGAATGACCTGACTCAGGCTGGCAGTGTCTGAACTGACTTCACGTGTGGCAAGTTCAAAGGGCATCAGAACCTTGCACAACGTTGAAATCATTCTCCACTGCGCTTGAGACAGGTGCATTCCACCTACTATATCGTGCTCAATTGTATAGGCTTGAATGGCCTTTTGCTGCTCCTCCAACCTCTGAAGCATATAGAGGGTTGAATTCCACCTCGTTACCACTTCTTGCTTCAGATGATGGCAGGGCAGGTTCAGTAGTTTTTGGTGGTGCTCCAGTCTTCTGTACGTGGTGCCTGTACGCCGAAAGTGTCCCGCAATTCTTCTGGCCACCGACAGCATCTCTTGCACGCCCCTGTCGTTTTTTTAAAAATTCTGCACCACCAAATTCAAGGTATGTGCAAAACATGGGACGTGCTGGAATTTGCCCATATTTAATGCACACACAATATTGCTGGCGTTGTCCGATGCCACAAATCCACAGGAGAGTCCAATTGGGGTAAGCCATTCCGCGATGATCTTCCTCAGTTGCCGTAAGAGGGTTTCAGCTGTGTGGTGCGTATTCTGGAAAGCGGTGATACAAAGCGTAGCCTGCCTAGGAAAGAGTTGGCGTTTGCGAGATGCTGCTACTGGTGCCGCCGCTGCTGTTCTTGCGGCGGGAGTCCATACATCTACCCAGTGGGCTGTCACAGTCATATAGTCCTCAGTCTGCCCTGCTCCACTTGTCCACATGTCCGTGGTTAAGTGGACATTGGGTACAACTGCATTTTTTAGGACACTGGTGAGTCTTTTTCTGACGTCCGTGTACATTCTCGGTATCGCCTGCCTAGAGAAGTGGAACCTAGATGGTATTTGGTAACGGGGGCACACTGCCTCAATAAATTGTCTAGTTCCCTGTGAACTAACGGCGGATACCGGACGCACGTCTAACACCAACATAGTTGTCAAGGCCTCAGTTATCCGCTTTGCAGCAGGATTACTGCTGTGATATTTCATCTTCCTCGCAAAGGACTGTTGAACAGTCAATTGCTTACTGGAAGAAGTACAAGTGGGCTTACGACTTCCCCTCTGGGATGACCATCGACTCCCAGCAGCAACAACAGCAGCGCCAGCAGCAGTAGGCGTTACACGCAAGGATGCATCGGAGAAATCCCAGGCAGGAGAGGACTCGTCAGAATTGCCAGTGACATTGCCTGCAGGACTATTGGCATTCCTGGGGAAGGAGGAAATTGACACTGAGGGAGTTGGTGGGGTGGTTTGCGTGAGCTTGGTTACAAGAGGAAGGGATTTACTGGTCAGTGGACTGCTTCCGCTGTCACCCAAAGTTTTTGAACTTGTCACTGACTTATTATGAATGCGCTGCAGGTGACGTATAAGGGAGGATGTTCCGAGGTGGTTAACGTCCTTACCCCTACTTATTACAGCTTGACAAAGGGAACACACGGCTTGACACCTGTTGTCCGCATTTCTGGTGAAATACTTCCACACCGAAGAGCTGATTTTTTTGGTATTTTCACCAGGCATGTCAACGGCCATATTCCTACCACGGACAACAGGTGTCTCCCCGGGTGCCTGACTTAAACAAACCACCTCACCATCAGAATCCTCCTGGTCAATTTCCTCCCCAGCGCCAGCAACACCCATATCCTCCTCATCCTGGTGTACTTCAACACTGACATCTTCAATCTGACTATCAGGAACTGGACTGCGGGTGCTCCTTCCATCACTTGCAGGGGGCGTGCAAATGGTGGAAGGCGCATGCTCTTCACGTCCAGTGTTGGGAAGGTCAGGCATCGCAACCGACACAATTGGAGTCGGACTCTCCTTGTGGATTTGGGATTTCGAAGAACGCACAGTTCTTTGCGGTGCTACTGCTTTTGCCAGCTTTAGTCTTTTCATTTTTCTAGCGAGAGGCTGAGTGCTTCCATCCTCATGTGAAGCTGAACCACTAGCCATGAACATAGGCCAGGGCCTCAGCCGTTCCTTGCCACTCCGTGTGGTAAATGGCATATTGGCAAGTTTACGCTTCTCCTCCGACAATTTTATTTTAGGTTTTGGAGTCCTTTTTTTACTGATATTTGGTGTTTTGGATTTGACATGCTCTGTACTATGACATTGGGCATCGGCCTTGGCAGACGACGTTGCTGGCATTTCATCGTCTCGGCCATGACTAGTGGCAGCAGCTTCAGCACGAGGTGGAAGTGGATCTTGATCTTTCCCTAATTTTGGAACCTCAACATTTTTGTTCTCCATATTTTAATAGGCACAACTAAAAGGCACCTCAGGTAAACAATGGAGATGGATGGATTGGATACTAGTATACAATTATGGACGGGCTGCCGAGTGCCGACACAGAGGTAGCCACAGCCGTGAACTACCGCACTGTACTGTGTCTGCTGCTAATATATAGACTGGTTGATAAAGAGATAGTATACTCGTAACTAGTATGTATGTATAAAGAAAGAAAAAAAAACCACGGTTAGGTGGTATATACAATTATGGACGGGCTGCCGAGTGCCGACACAGAGGTAGCCACAGCCGTGAACTACCACACTGTACTGTGTCTGCTGCTAATATATAGACTGGTTGATAAAGAGATAGTATACTCGTAACTAGTATGTATGTATAAAGAAAGAAAAAAAAAACACGGTTAGGTGGTATATACAATTATGGACGGGCTGCCGAGTGCCGACACAGAGGTAGCCACAGCCGTGAACTACCGCACTGTACTGTGTCTGCTGCTAATATATAGACTGGTTGATAAAGAGATAGTATACTCGTAACTAGTATGTATGTATAAAGAAAGAAAAAAAAAACCACGGTTAGGTGGTATATACAATTATGGACGGGCTGCCGAGTGCCGACACAGAGGTAGCCACAGCCGTGAACTACCGCACTGTACTGTGTCTGCTGCTAATATAGACTGGTTGATAAAGAGATAGTATACTCGTAACTAGTATGTATGTATAAAGAAAGAAAAAAAAAACACGGTTAGGTGGTATATACAATTATGGACGGGCTGCCGAGTGCCGACACAGAGGTAGCCACAGCCGTGAACTACCGCACTGTACTGTGTCTGCTGCTAATATAGACTGGTTGATAAAGAGATAGTATACTCGTAACTAGTATGTATGTATAAAGAAAGAAAAAAAAACCACGGTTAGGTGGTATATACAATTATGGACGGGCTGCCGAGTGCCGACACAGAGGTAGCCACAGCCGTGAACTACCGCACTGTACTGTGTCTGCTGCTAATATAGACTGGTTGATAAAGAGATAGTATACTCGTAACTAGTATGACTATAAAGAAAGAAAAAAAAACCACGGTTAGGTGGTATATACAATTATGGACGGGCTGCCGAGTGCCGACACAGAGGTAGCCACAGCCGTGAACTACCGCACTGTACTGTGTCTGCTGCTAATATATAGACTGGTTGATAAAGAGATAGTATACTCGTAACTAGTATGTATGTATAAAGAAAGAAAAAAAAACCACGGTTAGGTGGTATATACAATTATGGACGGGCTGCCGAGTGCCGACACAGAGGTAGCCACAGCCGTGAACTACCGCACTGTACTGTGTCTGCTGCTAATATATAGACTGGTTGATAAAGAGATAGTATACTCGTAACTAGTATGTATGTATAAAGAAAGAAAAAAAAACACGGTTAGGTGGTATATACAATTATGGACGGGCTGCCGAGTGCCGACACAGAGGTAGCCACAGCCGTGAACTACCGCACTGTACTGTGTCTGCTGCTAATATAGACTGGTTGATAAAGAGATAGTATACTCGTAACTAGTATGTATGTATAAAGAAAGAAAAAAAAAACACGGTTAGGTGGTATATACAATTATGGACGGGCTGCCGAGTGCCGACACAGAGGTAGCCACAGCCGTGAACTACCGCACTGTACTGTGTCTGCTGCTAATATATAGACTGGTTGATAAAGAGATAGTATACTCGTAACTAGTATGTATGTATAAAGAAAGAAAAAAAAACCACGGTTAGGTGGTATATACAATTATGGACGGGCTGCCGAGTGCCGACACAGAGGTAGCCACAGCCGTGAACTACCGCACTGTACTGTGTCTGCTGCTAATATAGACTGGTTGATAAAGAGATAGTATACTCGTAACTAGTATGTATGTATAAAGAAAGAAAAAAAAAACCACGGTTAGGTGGTATATACAATTATGGACGGGCTGCCGAGTGCCGACACAGAGGTAGCCACAGCCGTGAACTACCGCACTGTACTGTGTCTGCTGCTAATATAGACTGGTTGATAAAGAGATAGTATACTCGTAACTAGTATGTATGTATAAAGAAAGAAAAAAAAACCACGGTTAGGTGGTATATACAATTATGGACGGGCTGCCGAGTGCCGACACAGAGGTAGCCACAGCCGTGAACTACCGCACTGTACTGTGTCTGCTGCTAATATAGACTGGTTGATAAAGAGATAGTATACTCGTAACTAGTATGACTATAAAGAAAGAAAAAAAAACCACGGTTAGGTGGTATATACAATTATGGACGGGCTGCCGAGTGCCGACACAGAGGTAGCCACAGCCGTGAACTACCGCACTGTACTGTGTCTGCTGCTAATATATAGACTGGTTGATAAAGAGATAGTATACTCGTAACTAGTATGTATGTATAAAGAAAGAAAAAAAAACCACGGTTAGGTGGTATATACAATTATGGACGGGCTGCCGAGTGCCGACACAGAGGTAGCCACAGCCGTGAACTACCGCACTGTACTGTGTCTGCTGCTAATATAGACTGGTTGATAAAGAGATAGTATACTCGTAACTAGTATGTATGTATAAAGAAAGAAAAAAAAACCACGGTTAGGTGGTATATACAATTATGGACGGGCTGCCGAGTGCCGACACAGAGGTAGCCACAGCCGTGAACTACCGCACTGTACTGTGTCTGCTGCTAATATAGACTGGTTGATAAAGAGATAGTATACTCGTAACTAGTATGTATGTATAAAGAAAGAAAAAAAAACCACGGTTAGGTGGTATATACAATTATGGACGGGCTGCCGAGTGCCGACACAGAGGTAGCCACAGCCGTGAACTACCGCACTGTACTGTGTCTGCTGCTAATATAGACTGGTTGATAAAGAGATAGTATACTCGTAACTAGTATGACTATAAAGAAAGAAAAAAAAAACACGGTTAGGTGGTATATACAATTATGGACGGGCTGCCGAGTGCCGACACAGAGGTAGCCACAGCCGTGAACTACCGCACTGTACTGTGTCTGCTGCTAATATAGACTGGTTGATAAAGAGATAGTATACTACTAATATTATATATACTGGTGGTCAGGTCACTGGTCACTAGTCACACTGGCAGTGGCACTCCTGCAGCAAAAGTGTGCACTGTTTAATTTTAATATAATATTATGTACTCCTGGCTCCTGCTATAACCTATAACTGGCACTGCAGTGCTCCCCAGTCTCCCCCACAATTATAAGCTGTGTGAGCTGAGCACAGTCAGATATATATATATACATTGATGCAGCACACTGGGCTGAGCAGTGCACACAGATATGGTATGTGACTGAGTCACTGTGTGTATCGTTTTTTTCAGGCAGAGAACGGATATATTAAATAAAACAAACAACTGCACTGTCTGGTGGTCACTGTGGTCGTCAGTCACTAAACTCTGCACTCTCTTCTACAGTATCACAGCCTCAGGTCAATCTCTCTCTCTCTCTCTCAACCCTAATCTAAATGGAGAGGACGCCAGCCACGTCCTCTCCCTATCAATCTCAATGCACGTGTGAAAATGGCGGCGACGCGCGGCTCCTTATATAGAATCCGAGTCTCGCGATAGAATCCGAGCCTCGCGAGAATCCGACAGCGTCATGATGACGTTCGGGCGCGCTCGGGTTAACCGAGCAAGGCGGGAAGATCCGAGTCGCTCGGACCCGTGAAAAAAAACATGAAGTTCGTGCGGGTTCGGATTCAGAGAAACCGAACCCGCTCATCTCTACTGACAATACAGTAGAGATGAGCGGGTTCGGTTTCTTTGAATCCGAACCCGCACGAACTTCACTTTTTTTTTCACGGGTCCGAGCGACTCGGATCTTCCCGCCTTGCTCGGTTAACCCGAGCGCGCCCGAACGTCATCATGACGCTGTCGGATTCTCGCGAGACTCGGATTCTATATAAGGAGCCGCGCGTCGCCGCCATTTTCACACGTGCATTGAGATTGATAGGGAGAGGACGTGGCTGGCGTCCTCTCCATTTAGATTAGATTTAGAAGAGAGAGAGAGAGAGAGAGATTGCTGTGATACTGTAGATTAGAAGAGAGTGCAGACAGAGTTTAGTGACTGACGACCACAGTGACCAGTGACCACCAGAGACAGTGCAGTTGTTTGTTTTATTTAATATATCCGTTCTCTGCCTGAAAAAAACGATACACAGTCACACAGTGACTCAGTCTGTGTGCACTGCTCAGCCCAGTGTGCTGCACATCAATGTATTGTATATAAAGCTTATAATTGTGGGGGAGACTGGGGAGCACTGCAGGTTGTTATAGCAGGAGCCAGGAGTACATGATAAATAATATTATATTAAAATTAAACAGTGCACACTTTTGCTGCAGGAGTGCCACTGCCAGTGTGACTAGTGGTGACCAGTGCCTGACCACCAGTATATTAGTAGTATTGTATACTATCTCTTTATCAACCAGTCTATATTAGCAGCAGACACAGTACAGTGCGGTAGTTCACGGCTGTGGCTACCTCTGTGTCGGCACTCGGCAGGCAGTCCGTCCATCCATAATTGTATTATAATATATACCACCTAACCGTGGTTTTTTTTTCATTCTTTATACCGTCGTCATACTAGTTGTTGTTACGAGTATACTACTATCTCTTTATCAACCAGTGTACAGTGCGGTAGTTCACGGCTGTGGCTACCTCTGTGTCGGCACTCGGCAGGCAGTCCGTCCAACCATAATTGTATTATATACCACCTAACCGTGGTTTTTTTTTCATTCTTTATACCGTCGTCATACTAGTTGTTACGAGTATACTACTATCTCTTTATCAACCAGTGTACAGTGCGGTAGTTCACGGCTGTGGCTACCTCTGTGTCGGCACTCGGCAGGCAGTCCGTCCATCCATAATTGTATTATAATATATACCACCTAACCGTGGTTTTTTTTTCATTCTTTATACCGTCGTCATACTAGTTGTTACGAGTATACTACTATCTCTTTATCAACCAGTGTACAGTGCGGTAGTTCACGGCTGTGGCTACCTCTGTGTCGGCACTCGGCAGGCAGTCCGTCCAACCATAATTGTATTATAATATATACCACCTAACCGTGGTTTTTTTTTCATTCTTTATACCGTCGTCATACTAGTTGTTACGAGTATACTACTATCTCTTTATCAACCAGTGTACAGTGCGGTAGTTCACGGCTGTGGCTACCTCTGTGTCGGCACTCGGCAGGCAGTCCGTCCAACCATAATTGTATTATATACCACCTAACCGTGGTTTTTTTTTCATTCTTTATACCGTCATCATACTAGTTGTTACGAGTATACTACTATCTCTTTATCAACCAGTGTACAGTGCGGTAGTTCACGGCTGTGGCTACCTCTGTGTCGGCACTCGGCAGGCAGTCCGTCCAACCATAATTGTATTATAATATATACCACCTAACCGTGGTTTTTTTTTCATTCTTTATACCGTCGTCATACTAGTTGTTACGAGTATACTACTATCTCTTTATCAACCAGTGTACAGTGCGGTAGTTCACGGCTGTGGCTACCTCTGTGTCGGCACTCGGCAGGCAGTCCGTCCATCCATAATTGTATTATAATATATACCACCTAACCGTGGTTTTTTTTTCATTCTTTATACCGTCGTCATACTAGTTGTTACGAGTATACTACTATCTCTTTATCAACCAGTGTACAGTGCGGTAGTTCACGGCTGTGGCTACCTCTGTGTCGGCACTCAGCAGGCAGTCCGTCCAACCATAATTGTATTATATACCACCTAACCGTGGTTTTTTTTTCATTCTTTATACCGTCGTCATACTTGTTGTTACGAGTATACTACTATCTCTTTATCAACCAGTGTACAGTGCGGTAGTTCACGGCTGTGGCTACCTCTGTGTCGGCACTCGGCAGGCAGTCCGTCCAACCATAATTGTATTATAATATATACCACCTAACCGTGGTTTTTTTTTCATTCTTTATACCGTCGTCATACTAGTTGTTACGAGTATACTACTATCTCTTTATCAACCAGTGTACAGTGCGGTAGTTCACGGCTGTGGCTACCTCTGTGTCGGCACTCGGCAGGCAGTCCGTCCAACCATAATTGTATTATAATATATACCACCTAACCGTGGTTTTTTTTTCATTCTTTATACCGTCGTCATACTAGTTGTTACGAGTATACTACTATCTCTTTATCAACCAGTGTACAGTGCGGTAGTTCACGGCTGTGGCTACCTCTGTGTCGGCACTCGGCAGGCAGTCCGTCCATCCATAATTGTATTATAATATATACCACCTAACCGTGGTTTTTTTTTCATTCTTTATACCGTCGTCATACTAGTTGTTACGAGTATACTACTATCTCTTTATCAACCAGTGTACAGTGCGGTAGTTCACGGCTGTGGCTACCTCTGTGTCGGCACTCGGCAGGCAGTCCGTTAAACCATAATTGTATTATATACCACCTAACCATGGTTTTTTTTTCATTCTTTATACCGTCGTCATACTAGTTGTTACGAGTATACTACTATCTCTTTATCAACCAGTGTACAGTGCGGTAGTTCACGGCTGTGGCTACCTCTGTGTCGGCACTCGGCAGGCAGTCCGTCCAACCATAATTGTATTATAATATATACCACCTAACCGTGGTTTTTTTTTCATTCTTTATACCGTCGTCATACTAGTTGTTACGAGTATACTACTATCTCTTTATCAACCAGTGTACAGTGCGGTAGTTCACGGCTGTGGCTACCTCTGTGTCGGCACTCGGCAGGCAGTCCGTCCAACCATAATTGTATTATAATATATACCACCTAACCGTGGTTTTTTTTTCATTCTTTATACCGTCGTCATACTAGTTGTTACGAGTATACTACTATCTCTTTATCAACCAGTGTACAGTGCGGTAGTTCACGGCTGTGGCTACCTCTGTGTCGGCACTCGGCAGGCAGTCCGTCCAACCATAATTGTATTATAATATATACCACCTAACCGTGGTTTTTTTTTTCATTCTTTATACCGTCGTCATACTAGTTGTTACGAGTATACTACTATCTCTTTATCAACCAGTGTACAGTGCGGTAGTTCACGGCTGTGGCTACCTCTGTGTCGGCACTCGGCAGGCAGTCCGTCCATCCATAATTGTATTATAATATATACCACCTAACCGTGGTTTTTTTTTCATTCTTTATACCGTCGTCATACTAGTTGTTACGAGTATACTACTATCTCTTTATCAACCAGTGTACAGTGCGGTAGTTCACGGCTGTGGCTACCTCTGTGTCGGCACTCAGCAGGCAGTCCGTCCAACCATAATTGTATTATATACCACCTAACCGTGGTTTTTTTTTCATTCTTTATACCGTCGTCATACTAGTTGTTACGAGTATACTACTATCTCTTTATCAACCAGTGTACAGTGCGGTAGTTCACGGCTGTGGCTACCTCTGTGTCGGCACTCGGCAGGCAGTCCGTCCAACCATAATTGTATTATAATATATACCACCTAACCGTGGTTTTTTTTTTCATTCTTTATACCGTCGTCATACTAGTTGTTACGAGTATACTACTATCTCTTTATCAACCAGTGTACAGTGCGGTAGTTCACGGCTGTGGCTACCTCTGTGTCGGCACTCGGCAGGCAGTCCGTCCAACCATAATTGTATTATAATATATACCACCTAACCGTGGTTTTTTTTTCATTCTTTATACCGTCGTCATACTAGTTGTTACGAGTATACTACTATCTCTTTATCAACCAGTGTACAGTGCGGTAGTTCATGGCTGTGGCTACCTCTGTGTCGGCACTTGGCAGGCAGTCCGTCCATCCATAATTGTATTATATACCACCTAACCGTGGTTTTTTTATACCACCTAACCGTGGCAGTCCGTCCATAATTGTATACTAGTATCCAATCCATCCATCTCCATTGTTTACCTGAGGTGCCTTTTAGTTCTGCCTATAAAATATGGAGAACAAAAAAGTTGAGGTACCAAAATTAGGGAAAGATCAAGATCCACTTCCACCTCGTGCTGAAGCTGCTGCCACTAGTCATGGCCGAGACGATGAAATGCCAGCAACGTCGTCTGCCAAGGCCGATGCCCAATGTCATAGTACAGAGCATGTCAAATCCAAAACACCAAATATCAGAAAAAAAAGGACTCCAAAACCTAAAATAAAATTGTCGGAGGAGAAGCGTAAACTTGCCAATATGCCATTTACCACACGGAGTGGCAAGGAACGGCTGAGGCCCTGGCCTATGTTCATGGCTAGTGGTTCAGCTTCACATGAGGATGGAAGCACTCAGCCTCTCGCTAGAAAACTGAAAAGACTCAAGCTGGCAAAAGCACCGCAAAGAACTGTGCGTTCTTTGAAATCCCAAATCCACAAGGAGAGTCCAATTGTGTCGTTTGCGATGCCTGACCTTCCCAACACTGGACGTGAAGAGCATGCGCCTTCCACTATTTGCATGCCCCCTGCAAGTGCTGGAAGGAGCACCCGCAGTCCAGTTCCTGATAGTCAGATTGAAGATGTCAGTGTTGAAGTACACCAGGATGAGGAGGATATGGGTGTTGCTGGCGCTGGGGAGGAAATTGACCAGGAGGATTCTGATGGTGAGGTGGTTTGTTTAAGTCAGGCACCCGGGGAGACACCTGTTGTCCGTGGGAGGAATATGGCCGTTGACATGCCAGGTGAAAATACCAAAAAAATCAGCTCTTCGGTGTGGAGGTATTTCACCAGAAATGCGGACAACAGGTGTCAAGCCGTGTGTTCCCTTTGTCAAGCTGTAATAAGTAGGGGTAAGGACGTTAACCACCTCGGAACATCCTCCCTTATACGTCACCTGCAGCGCATTCATAATAAGTCAGTGACAAGTTCAAAAACTTTGGGTGACAGCGGAAGCAGTCCACTGACCAGTAAATCCCTTCCTCTTGTAACCAAGCTCACGCAAACCACCCCACCAACTCCCTCAGTGTCAATTTCCTCCTTCCCCAGGAATGCCAATAGTCCTGCAGGCCATGTCACTGGCAAGTCTGACGAGTCCTCTCCTGCCTGGGATTCCTCCGATGCATCCTTGCGTGTAACGCCTACTGCTGCTGGCGCTGCTGTTGTTGCCGCTGGGAGTCGATGGTCATCCCAGAGGGGAAGTCGTATGCCCACTTGTACTACTTCCAGTAAGCAATTGACTGTTCAACAGTCCTTTGCGAGGAAGATGAAATATCACAGCAGTCATCCTACTGCAAAGCGGATAACTGAGTCCTTGACAACTATGTTGGTGTTAGACGTGCGTCCGGTATCCGCCGTTAGTTCACAGGGAACTAGACAATTTATTGAGGCAGTGTGCCCCCGTTACCAAATACCATCTAGGTTCCACTTCTCTAGGCAGGCGATACCGAGAATGTACACGGACGTCAGAAAAAGACTCACCAGTGTCCTAAAAAATGCAGTTGTACCCAATGTCCACTTAACCACGGACATGTGGACAAGTGGAGCAGGGCAGGGTCAGTACTATATGACTGTGACAGCCCACTGGGTAGATGTATGGACTCCCGCCGCAAGAACAGCAGCGGCGGCACCAGTAGCAGCATCTCGCAAACGCCAACTCTTTCCTAGGCAGGCTACGCTTTGTATCACCGCTTTCCAGAATACGCACACAGCTGAAAACCTCTTACGGCAACTGAGGAAGATCATCGCGGAATGGCTTACCCCAATTGGACTCTCCTGTGGATTTGTGGCATCGGACAACGCCAGCAATATTGTGTGTGCATTAAATATGGGCAAATTCCAGCACGTCCCATGTTTTGCACATACCTTGAATTTGGTGGTGCAGAATTTTTTTAAAAACGACAGGGGCGTGCAAGAGATGCTGTCGGTGGCCAGAAAAATTGCGGGACACTTTCGGCGTACAGGCACCACGTACAGAAGACTGGAGCACCACCAAAAACTACTGAACCTGCCCTGCCATCATCTGAAGCAAGAAGTGGTAACGAGGTGGAATTCAACCCTCTATATGCTTCAGAGGTTGGAGGAGCAGCAAAAGGCCATTCAAGCCTATACAATTGAGCACGATATAGGAGATGGAATGCACCTGTCTCAAGTGCAGTGGAGAATGATTTCAACGTTGTGCAAGGTTCTGATGCCCTTTGAACTTGCCACATGTGAAGTCAGTTCAGACACTGCCAGCCTGAGTCAGGTCATTCCCCTCATCAGGCTTTTGCAGAAGAAGCTGGAGGCATTGAAGAAGGAGCTAACACGGAGCGATTCCGCTAGGCATGTGGGACTTGTGGATGCAGCCCTTAATTCGCTTAACAAGGATTCACGGGTGGTCAATCTGTTGAAATCAGAGCACTACATTTTGGCCACCGTGCTCGATCCTAGATTTAAAGCCTACCTTGGATCTCTCTTTCCGGCAGACACAGGTCTGCTGGGGTTGAAAGACCTGCTGGTGACAAAATTGTCAAGTCAAGCGGAACGCGACCTGTCAACATCTCCTCCTTCACATTCTCCCGCAACTGGGGGTGCGAGGAAAAGGCTCAGAATTCCGAGCCCACCCGCTGGCGGTGATGCAGGGCAGTCTGGAGCGACTGCTGATGCTGACATCTGGTCCGGACTGAAGGACCTGACAACGATTACGGACATGTCGTCTACTGTCACTGCATATGATTCTCTCAACATTGATAGAATGGTGGAGGATTATATGAGTGACCGCATCCAAGTAGGCACGTCACACAGTCCGTACTTATACTAGCAGGAAAAAGAGGCAATTTGGAGGCCCTTGCACAAACTGGCTTTATTCTACCTAAGTTGCCCTCCCACAAGTGTGTACTCCGAAAGAGTGTTTAGTGCCGCCGCTCACCTTGTCAGCAATCGGCGTACGAGGTTACATCCAGAAAATGTGGAGAAGATGATGTTCATTAAAATGAATTATAATCAATTCCTCCGCGGAGACATTGACCAGCAGCAATTGCCTCCACAAAGTACACAGGGAGCTGAGATGGTGGATTCCAGTGGGGACGAATTGATAATCTGTGAGGAGGGGGATGTACACGGTGATATATCGGAGGGTGAAGATGAGGTGGACATCTTGCCTCTGTAGAGCCAGTTTGTGCAAGGAGAGATTAATTGCTTCTTTTTTGGGGGGGGTCCAAACCAACCCGTCATATCAGTCACAGTCGTGTGGCAGACCCTGTCACTGAAATGATGGGTTGGTTAAAGTGTGCATGTCCTGTTTTGTTTATACAACATAAGGGTGGGTGGGAGGGCCCAAGGATAATTCCATCTTGCACCTCTTTTTTCTTTTCTTTTTCTTTGCATCATGTGCTGATTGGGGAGGGTTTTTTGGAAGGGACATCCTGCGTGACACTGCAGTGCCACTCCTAGATGGGCCCGGTGTTTGTGTCGGCCACTAGGGTCGCTAATCTTACTCACACAGCTACCTCATTGCGCCTCTTTTTTTCTTTGCGTCATGTGCTGTTTGGGGAGGGTTTTTTGGAAGGGACATCCTGCGTGACACTGCAGTGCCACTCCTAGATGTGCCCGGTGTTTGTGTCGGCCACTAGGGTCGCTAATCTTACTCACACAGCTACCTCATTGCGCCTCTTTTTTTCTTTGCGTCATGTGCTGTTTGGGGAGGGTTTTTTGGAAGGGACATCCTGCGTGACACTGCAGTGCCACTCCTAGATGTGCCCGGTGTTTGTGTCGGCCACTAGGGTCGCTAATCTTACTCACACAGTCAGCTACCTCATTGCGCCTCTTTTTTTCTTTGCGTCATGTGCTGTTTGGGGAGGGTTTTTTGGAAGGGCCATCCTGCGTGACACTGCAGTGCCACTCCTAGATGGGCCCGGTGTTTGTGTCGGCCACTAGGGTCGCTAATCTTACTCACACAGCTACCTCATTGCGCCTCTTTTTTTCTTTGCGTCATGTGCTGTTTGGGGAGGGTTTTTTGGAAGGGACATCCTGCGTGACACTGCAGTGCCACTCCTAGATGGGCCCGGTGTTTGTGTCGGCCACTAGGGTCGCTTATCTTACTCACACAGCGACCTCGGTGCAAATTTTAGGACTAAAAATAATATTGTGAGGTGTGAGGTATTCAGAATAGACTGAAAATGAGTGTAAATTATGGTTTTTGAGGTTAATAATACTTTGGGATCAAAATGACCCCCAAATTCTATGATTTAAGCTGTTTTTTAGTGTTTTTGGAAAAAAACACCCGAATCCAAAACACACCCGAATCCGACAAAAATAATTCGGTGAGGTTTTGCCAAAACGCGTTCGAACCCAAAACACGGCCGCGGAACCGAACCCAAAACCAAAACCCGAAAAATTTCAGGCGCTCATCTCTACAATACAGTACTGTACATTGTAAATAACAAGATTGTCTAATATAGAGTAAAGTACTGTATTGCCATTACTACACTGTAAAGTATTCAGTATTTGTTTTGTAATACTGTCCTTTTTTTCCCACAGAACAGTTGCAGCGTGCCATCCAGCTCCTGCGGGTGGTGGTCCACCTCTTAGTGGACCACTTTTTTAATTTGTTATTAAGAGCATTTTAATTTTTTTTTTTTTTAATAAATATGTTTGTTATTGTACTCCATTGTATAGTATCTTTTTCTACTATATAAGATAGGCATACTGTACACCATACAATTATCTGGCAGATAATCTGCAAGATCTGGCTGTTTGTAATGAAATTCTCTCCTAATTTAGCTGTGGTGTACCTCCTGAGTGTGCTGGGGTGCTTTCTGGCCAGTTTGGGGTGATTTGGAGCAAGTTTGGTCGGCCATCTGGCCGACATGTGCTGTCGACTGTTTGGCAAACATGTGTTTTCCCTCCAGCATGTGTGTGTCAGGCATTTTGTGTGTGTCAGGCATTTTGTGTGTGTCAGGCATTGCTGTGTGGTTCCACAAATGTTAGCGTGTCAAAGTGCTGACCACTGACACCACTACAGTATTTCACTTTGGACCGCATGCCTTTTGTGGAACCACACAGCCCAGCATGACTTATTGCTGGGCTGTGTGGTTCCACAAATGTTAGCGTGTCAAAGTGCTGACCACTGACACCACTATTTCACTTTGGACCGCATGCCTTTTGTGGAACCACACAGCCCAGCATGACTTATTGCTGGGCTGTGTGGTTCCACAAATTTTCTTGGAAAACAAATGAACATGAGTGTCTTTACTTTAATACTTTTTTTTTTCCCCCCACAGATATCTATATACACAAGAAAAGAATGTAACGAAGAACAAACTACTTTTTTGTTTTAATTAACTTTCAAACTTTATTTAAAAAAAACACCTTTTTTTTCTTCAATAAACTTTTAAAAATAGAAGTTTCCTGTGGTTTTTATTAAAATATGAAATGCAAGATGCCTAACCAAGTTGTTTTACATACAGTATACCACTCTTAATTGAATTCCCATCATACAGTAGTACTAATTTATACAGTACAGGAAGTTGGGAATACAAACATTGGAAACCACGTCATGTTTATTTTAAGAAACACTTTATTTACGGACAAAATCATTTGGAACATGTAACATCACACATACTGTATTGTAATAAGAAAGCCAACATCACACATACTGTACGGTACTTTAATCAAAAGGTAACAGCACAAATACAGTAACAATATCAACTTTAACATTTTTATAATTTATTTTTTTGTGGTGGTGGTGCGGGGTAATGGTTTTTGTACTTTATTTTTAGGTTTTGCTTTTTTGAATTATTTTTCGTTTTTGTCTTGTGCTTTTTAACACTGTCGCATACGGACACCAGAATAGATTACTGACAACAGCAGCCCCTGGATGGAAACGCAGCCCAAGGCCCCAGATGGACACAGCACAATGGACTCGGCTGCTACTGGATAGATACAGCAGCGCCCAAAAAATCAACAGGAATAAAAGGGGCAACTTGTACCAGGCCCTTACATTACCAGGAATGTGGTGAGCCAAGTTCATGCACTCCCCTTTGAGTAACCGAGCTGCTCCAAGTGGATTCAGCACAGTGCATGCAGCCCCAGAAAATGTACAGGTCATACAGGTACATTGACACAATTTTTTAGCTTCAGCTGTGTGAAGCTGATGTGCTGAAGCTAGGAGGTAGGTAATGATCTGGTTTCATCATAGTGGAGCTTCCAAGTCATTTTCCTCTTCGTTCTCAGCGCAGCGTTTATGGTATCCCTTATCTTCCTCTTTTCTGGATCACCAATCCTCACGCGGCGTTCACACCTAGCCATGATGTCATGTACCAGATTTTTGGGCAGCGGAAGTTTGCCCTTGGAACCATCAAAGTTCACACGATTGGCCCACGTCAAGTATTTGTCGTACTGTACATGGTGCTGGAACAGAGAATATGCATATTTCTGAATATGTCCATTTGAAGCTCTGTACAGATGGTCGTCCAGGGAAGTTGAGATGACAGCCAGGGCAATATTGTTCAGAGAGCCTCCGAATGTATTGAGAAGTGGCCTGTGAGCAGGTGTGCTGGTCATCATTGGTGTTCCTGGCAACAGCACACTTGAATCCAGGCCTCTGCGATCGTCCAGCCCGCTGCGGTCGTCCAGCCCTCTGCGGTCCTCCAGGCCTCCTCTGCGGTCCTCCAGGCCTCCTCTGCGGTCGTCCAGGCCTCCTCTGCGGTCGTCCAGGCCTCCTCTGCGGTCGTCCAGGCCTCCTCTGCGGTCGTCCAGGCCTCCTCTGCGGTCGTCCAGGCCTCTTCTGCGGTCCTCCAGGCCTCCTCTGCGGTCGTCCAAGCCGCTGACTTCGTCCAGTCCGCTGCTGTGGTCCAGGCCTCTGCGGTCCTCCAGGGCTCCTCTACGGTCGTCCAGGCCTCCTCTACGGTCGTCCAGGCCTCCTCTGCGGTCCTCCAGGTTTCCTCTGCGGTCCTCCAGGTTTCCTCTGCGGTCCTCCAGGTCTCTTCTGCGGTCCTCCAGGCCTCCTCTGCGGTCGTCCAAGTCGCTGACTTCGTCCAGTCCGCTGCTGTGGTCCAGTCCGCTGCTGTGGTCCAGGCCTCTGCGGTCCTCCAGGTTTCCTCTGCGGTCCTCCAGGTTTCCTCTGCGGTCCTCCAGGTTTCCTCTGCGGTCGTCCAGGTTTCCTCTGCGGTCGTCCAGGTTTCCTCTGCGGTCGTCCAGGCCTCCTCTGCGGTCGTCCAGGCCTCCTCTGCGGTCGTCCAGGCCTCCTCTGCGGTCGTCCAGGCCTCTTCTGCGGTCCTCCAGGCCTCCTCTGCGGTCGTCCAAGCCGCTGACTTCGTCCAGTCCGCTGCTGTGGTCCAGGCCTCTGCGGTCCTCCAGGGCTCCTCTACGGTCGTCCAGGCCTCCTCTGCGGTCCTCCAGGTTTCCTCTGCGGTCCTCCAGGTTTCCTCTGCGGTCCTCCAGGTCTCTTCTGCGGTCCTCCAGGCCTCCTCTGCGGTCATCAAAGTCGCTGACTTCGTCCAGTCCGCTGCTGTGGTCCAGTCCGCTGCTGTGGTCCAGGCCTCTGCGGTCCTCCAGGTTTCCTCTGCGGTCCTCCAGGTTTCCTCTGCGGTCCTCCAGGTTTCCTCTGCGGTCGTCCAGGTTTCCTCTGCGGTCGTCCAGGTTTCCTCTGCGGTCCTCCAGGCCTCCTCTGCGGTCGTCCAAGCCGCTGACTGCGTCCAGTCCGCTGCTGTGGTCCAGGCCTCTGCGGTCCTCCAGGCCTCCTCTACGGTCGTCCAGGCCTCCTCTACGGTCGTCCAGGCCTCCTCTATGGTCCTCCAGGTTTCCTCTGCGGTCCTCCAGGTCTCTTCTGCGGTCCTCCAGGCCTCCTCTGCGGTCGTCCAAGTCGCTGACTTCGTCCAGTCCGCTGCTGTGGTCCAGGCCTCCTCTACGGTCGTCCAGGCCTCCTCTGCGGTCCTCCAGGTTTCCTCTGCGGTCGTCCAGGTTTCCTCTGCGGTCCTCCAGGTCTCTTCTGCGGTCCTCCAGGCCTCCTCTGCGGTCGTCCAAGCCGCTGACTTCGTCCAGTCCGCTGCTGTGGTCCAGGCCTCTGCGGTCCTCCAGGGCTCCTCTACGGTCGTCCAGGTCTCCTCTGCGGTCGTCCAGGTCTCCTCTGCGGTCCTCCAGGCCTCCTCTGCGGTCGTCCAAGCCGCTGACTTCGTCCAGTCCGCTGCGGTCCTCCAGGCCTCCTCTGCGGTCCTCCAGGCCTCCTCTGCGGTCCTCCAGGCCTCGGTCGTCCAGGCCGCTGACTTGAACCGCTTGGTGGTGTGTTGCAATTATGGTGCGGCAAACTCCAACTTGCCATTCTTCCCTCGTTTGTTCAATGACTTTCTTCATGGCTTCTACCATCTGTTCCTTTATGCCTTCTTTAAGGCCAGCCACATCAGTCTGCAGCTGATTGACCTGTCCACCAACTTCTGACTCCATATTGGTCACCTTACTGAGTAGCTCCTTTAGTAAAACAGGACAGGTACACTGGCAGTCCTGCACTTTGGTGTTCACATCTGTGAAATGCAACCTTCTTCGTGGTGAATGTGTCATGTCTTCTTGTCCAGGGGTGGCTACATGGTCCAAAAAAGAAGCTTCCTGATGCAGCGTGTTTGTCACGTCCTCTAGCACCGGTATTTCCAGATTCATTGGCTGAACACTGTGATCTGCAGGAGATGGAACAATTACATCATTTGCCACACCACATATCAGCTCCAACTTATTATTCTTTGCCTTGGCATTTTTTCGTGGTTTCACCACATTTTCTTTCTGAGCCGCCTTGGCAGTTTTCTTCTTCTTTTGTGGGACTACTGCAGCAAGTTTCTGTGCCACTGATGGGTGGGTTTTGGCACTCCCGTAAAATCTGGTAGTCTGCATTCTTTGTCTTTTGTCTAAAAATATAAAAACCACAATAAGAAAACATGTAAAGCACAGCATGCTAAAAATAGCAAACAACTGTACATTTTCAAATAAAGTGCACAACAGTAAAGTGCAAATACTGTACAGTATTATACTTTTTTCCCTGTGCCTCCCAACATGAACCTCTGCAGGAGGGACAGAATGCTCTGTTACGGACTTCAGTTTAAATATACAGTATGATTACCATCACCTGTGCGAACAACTATACTGTACAGTAGTTACTGTATTTGATAAGATAGGTGTTTCACCACAAGTGATAGCAATCATTCAGTACTACTGCACATAGTACACCGGGATAAGCGAGGTCTATGTACATTACGTTATACCGAGCTGGATCGCTTAGCAACCTGACAAAATGGCCGCCGACCGTGAACTCCCAGCACGTGGCAGCGCTTGGATATGGAGTGAGATACAGTATGGTACAGTCCAGGGGGCAATGCTGAAGGAGCGTCACAATCCCCTAGCTCAATTACCAGAGCCATCTTAACAGCAGTGTGGGCCCCTGGACACAGCAATGCACTGGGGCCCCTACCCACCCACCAGCGGAAGGGGTGGGGGGAGCTATCAGCGGCAGCTTTGATGTTCCGCGGGGGATAGGGGGGGTTCTATCTTTCGCTCAGTATGTACAGTAGGACCTGGAGAAATAATTTCTGCTAATTATTCCTTTACTGCACAGATGGGGCAGGAAGGAGAACACTAAATTGTAGAAGGGGGCATTGTGCTGAATGAAGGGGCCCTGGTACATGACTTCCAGGGTGGTAGGGGGTGTTTAATACACAGGGGAGGAGTGGATAATGGAGTGGGCTTAATATTCATCATTTTCCGGGGGTCAGGGCAGCGTGCTTTACTGCAGATATCTCCAGTTCCTGGAAATACTGTAGATTTCTTAGCTCTAATGGGGAAAAAAAAAACTAGAGTCCCACCTGTCAGGAGGTACTGGGGACACTTGTCAGGAGATACTGAGGACACCTGTCAGGACGTACTGGGGACTTGGGGATCAGACTTTAGAAGCCAGAGCAATCCACCGACAAAAATATAAAACTGCATATTACAGTAGGAGTGTGGAGCTGGAGCAGGGAACAGCTGCTTGAAGGCTGATATCTCTGGTTCTGAGCATAGTAGAGGCAAGCTGCCAGTGTCCACTGAAAGGGGGGAGTCACAGCTTTTGGAGTATACCCTCCGAAAAACTCTAAGGCAAAAAGAAACCTAGATATCTGGCTGTGAAAAACAATTAACAGGTTTGGATGGGGACCACTGCTTTGAAGCCTGCTATCTCTGGTTCCCCAGGGCCGATTTTCAAAAATCTGGTACCCCTGGAAAGAGGGGACCCTCAGCTATCAGACTAGGTCCCTTTTACTCCTGGGGCCCTTGGGCAAGAGCCCATTGAGCCCATATGAAAAGACGGCCCTGTCAATTACACCGGCGAGGTCTATGCACATTACGGTATACCGAGCTGGATCGCTTAGCAACCTGACAAAATGGCCGCCGACCGTGAACTCCCAGCACGTGGCAGCGCTCGGATATGTAGTGAGATACAGTATGGCATACATTTCACACTCCAGGGGGCAATGCTGAAGGAGCGTCACAATCCCCTAGCTCAATTACACCGGGATAAGCGAGGTCTATGCACATTACGGTATACCGAGCTGGATCGCTTAGCAACCTGACAAAATGGCCGCCGACCGTGAACTCCCAGCACGTGGCAGCGCTCGGATATGTAGTGAGATACAGTATGGCATACATTTCACACTCCAGGGGGCAATGCTGAAGGAGCGTCACAATCCCCTAGCTCAATTACACTGGGATAAGCGAGGTCTATGCACATTACGGTATACCGAGCTGGATCGCTTAGCAACCTGACAAAATGGCCGCCGACCGTGAACTCCCAGCACGTGGCAGCGCTCGGATATGTAGTGAGATACAGTATGGCATACATTTCACACTCCAGGGGGCAATGCTGAAGGAGCGTCACAATCCCCTAGCTCAATTACACTGGGATAAGCGAGGTCTATGCACATTACGGTATACCGAGCTGGATCGCTTAGCAACCTGACAAAATGGCCGCCGACCGTGAACTCCCAGCACGTGGCAGCGCTCGGATATGTAGTGAGATACAGTATGGCATACATTTCACACTCCAGGGGGCAATGCTGAAGGAGCGTCACAATCCCCTAGCTCAATTACACTGGGATAAGCGAGGTCTATGCACATTACGGTATACCGAGCTGGATCGCTTAGCAACCTGACAAAATGGCCGCCGACCGTGAACTCCCAGCACGTGGCAGCGCTCGGATATGTAGTGAGATACAGTATGGCATACATTTCACACTCCAGGGGGCAATGCTGAAGGAGCGTCACAATCCCCTAGCTCAATTACACTGGGATAAGCGAGGTCTATGCACATTACGGTATACCGAGCTGGATCGCTTAGCAACCTGACAAAATGGCCGCCGACCGTGAACTCCCAGCACGTGGCAGCGCTCAAATATGGAGTGAGAGATGGTATACATTTTAAAATACACCGGGATAAGTTGTACAGGCCAGGGAGCAATGCACAGGGACATTCATCATTTACGTATATAAATAATTGTAAACCGTAAATGAAAGAATTACCGGTCAAATACTGTATGACGAAACTTTGTCAATGAGCTGGAACACGTGAGCCTAGCAGAAGTTTTCGAAGGCAGAAACAGAGAGCAAATTATCAGGAGATTTCTGAAAGGTCGGAGAAGATCCAGACAGCAAGTCTGCCTACGAGGAAACAGCTTTGCAAAGTGGGTAGCGGGCGGTGACTGAGACAGCTTTTCCTTGCCAATATCTCTCTTTTGCAAAGAGCTGCGCATTGGAAAATTCAGGGCTATGTCGTGTAGATGATGGCATAACAGGAGGCTTTAAAATTTTCTTTCTTGTGTCCTTCGTTTGGGAGAAAAATGCAAAGGTACAAGACAGCTTTTCCTTGCCAATATCTCTCTTTTGCAAAGAGCTGTGCATTGGAAAATTCAGGGCTATATCGTGTAGATGATGGCCTAACAGGAGGCTTTAAAATTTTCTTTCTAGTGTCCTTCGTTTGGGAGAAAAATGCAAAGGTACAAGACAGCTTTTCCTTGCCAATATCTCTCTTTTGCAAAGAGCTGCGCATTGGAAAATTCAGGGCTATGTCGTGTAGATGATGGCCTAACAGGAGGCTTTACAATTTTCTTTCTAGTGTCCTTCGTTTGGGAGAAAAATGCAATGGTACAAGACAGCTTTTCCTTGCCAATATCTCTCTTTTGCAAAGAGCTGCGCATTGGAAAAATCAGGGCTATGTCGTGTAGATGATGGCCTAACAGGAGGCTTTAAAATTTTAATTCTAGTGTCCTTCGTTTGGGAGAAAAATGCAAAGGTACAAGACAGCTTTTCCTTGCCAATATCTCTCTTTTGCAAAGAGCTACGCATTGGAAATTTCAGGGCTATGTCGTGTAGATGATGGCCTAACAGGAGGCTTTAAAATTTTAATTCTAGTGTCCTTCGTTTGGGAGAAAAATGCAAAGGTACAAGACAGCTTTTCCTTGCCAATATCTCTCTTTTGCAAAGAGCTACGCATTGGAAAATTCAGGGCTATGTCGTGTAGATGATGGCCTAACAGGAGGCTTTAAAATTTTAATTCTAGTGTTCTTCGTTTGGGAGAAAAATGCAAAGGTACCTGACAGCTTTTCCTTGCCAATATCTCTCTTTTGCAAAGAGCTGCGCATTGGAAAATTCAGGGCTATGTCGTGTAGATGATGGCCTAACAGGAGGCTTTAAAATTTTCTTTCTAGTGTCCTTCGTTTGGGAGAAAAATGCAATGGTACAAGACAGCTTTTCCTTGCCAATATCTCTCTTTTGCAAAGAGCTACGCATTGGAAAATTCAGGGCTATGTCGTGTAGATGATGGCCTAACAGGAGGCTTTAAAATTTTCTTTCTAGTGTCCTTCGTTTGCGAGAAAAATGCAATGGTACAAGACAGCTTTTCCTTGCCAATATCTCTCTTTTGCAAAGAGCTGCGCATTGGAAAATTCAGGGCTATGTCGTGTAGATGATGGCCTAACAGGAGGCTTTAAAATTTTCTTTCTAGTGTCCTTCGTTAGGGAGAAAAATGCAAAGGTACAAGACAGCTTTTCCTTGCCAATAACTTTCTTTTGCAAAGAGCTGCGCATTGGAAAATTCAGGGCTATGTCGTGTAGATGATGGCCTAACAGGAGGCTTTAAAATTTTCTTTCTAGTGTCCTTCGTTTGGGAGAAAAATGCAATGGTACAAGACAGCTTTTCCTTGCCAATATCTCTCTTTTGCAAAGAGCTGCGCATTGGAAAAATCAGGGCTATGTCGTGTAGATGATGGCCTAACAGGAGGCTTTAAAATTTTCTTTCTAGTGTCCTTCGTTTGGGAGAAAAATGCAAAGGTACAAGACAGCTTTTCCTTGCCAATATCTCTCTTTTGCAAAGAGCTGCGCATTGGAAAATTCAGGGCTATGTCGTGTAGATGATGGCCTAACAGGAGGCTTTAAAATTTTCTTTCTAGTGTCCTTCGTTTGGGAGAAAAATGCAAAGGTACAAGACAGCTTTTCCTTGCCAATATCTCTCTTTTGCAAAGAGCTGCGCATTGGAAAATTCAGGGCTATGTCGTGTAGATGATGGCCTAACAGGAGGCTTTAAAATTTTCTTTCTAGTGTCCTTCGTTTGGGAGAAAAATGCAAAGGTACAAGACAGCTTTTCCTTGCCAATATCTCTCTTTTGCAAAGAGCTGCGCATTGGAAAATTCAGGGCTATGTCGTGTAGATGATGGCCTAACAGGAGGCTTTAAAATTTTCTTTCTAGTGTCCTTCGTTTGGGAGAAAAA
The DNA here is from genome assembly GCF_028390025.1 of Pseudophryne corroboree. Lineage (NCBI taxonomy): Eukaryota > Metazoa > Chordata > Amphibia > Anura > Myobatrachidae > Pseudophryne > Pseudophryne corroboree. Next base: position 27,836 of record NW_026968596.1, read on the forward strand.
TGAAATGGTACAAGACAGCTTTTCCTTGCCAATATCTCTCTTTTGCAAAGAGCTGCGCATTGGAAAATTCAGGGCTATGTCGTGTAGATGATGGCCTAACAGGAGGCTTTAAAATTTTCTTTCTAGTGTCCTTCGTTTGGGAGAAAAATGCAATGGTACAAGACAGCTTTTCCTTGCCAATATCTCTCTTTTGCAAAGAGCTGCGCATTGGAAAAATCAGGGCTATGTCGTGTAGATGATGGCCTAACAGGAGGCTTTAAAATTTTAATTCTAGTGTCCTTCGTTTGGGAGAAAAATGCAAAGGTACAAGACAGCTTTTCCTTGCCAATATCTCTCTTTTGCAAAGAGCTACGCATTGGAAATTTCAGGGCTATGTCGTGTAGATGATGGCCTAACAGGAGGCTTTAAAATTTTAATTCTAGTGTCCTTCGTTTGGGAGAAAAATGCAAAGGTACAAGACAGCTTTTCCTTGCCAATATCTCTCTTTTGCAAAGAGCTACGCATTGGAAAATTCAGGGCTATGTCGTGTAGATGATGGCCTAACAGGAGGCTTTAAAATTTTAATTCTAGTGTTCTTCGTTTGGGAGAAAAATGCAAAGGTACCTGACAGCTTTTCCTTGCCAATATCTCTCTTTTGCAAAGAGCTGCGCATTGGAAAATTCAGGGCTATGTCGTGTAGATGATGGCCTAACAGGAGGCTTTAAAATTTTCTTTCTAGTGTCCTTCGTTTGGGAGAAAAATGCAAAGGTACAAGACAGCTTTTCCTTGCCAATAACTCTTTTGCAAAGAGCTGCGCATTGGAAAATTCAGGGCTATGTCGTGTAGATGATGGCCTAACAGGAGGCTTTAAAATTTTCTTTCTAGTGTCCTTCGTTTGGGAGAAAAATGCAAAGGTACAAGACAGCTTTTCCTTGCCAATATCTCTCTTTTGCAAAGAGCTACGCATTGGAAAATTCAGGGCTATGTCGTGTAGATGATGGCCTAACAGGAGGCTTTAAAATTTTCTTTCTAGTGTCCTTCGTTTGGGAGAAAAATGCAAAGGTACAAGACAGCTTTTCCTTGCCAATAACTCTTTTGCAAAGAGCTGCGCATTGGAAAATTCAGGGCTATGTCGTGTAGATGATGGCCTAACAGGAGGCTTTAAAATTTTCTTTCTAGTGTCCTTCGTTTGGGAGAAAAATGCAAAGGTACAAGACAGCTTTTCCTTGCCAATATCTCTCTTTTGCAAAGAGCTGCGCATTGGAAAATTCAGGGCTATGTCGTGTAGATGATGGCCTAACAGGAGGCTTTAAAATTTTCTTTCTAGTGTCCTTCGTTTGGGAGAAAAATGCAATGGTACAAGACAGCTTTTCCTTGCCAATATCTCTCTTTTGAAAAGAGCTGCGCATTGGAAAAATCAGGGCTATGTCGTGTAGATGATGGCCTAACAGGAGGCTTTAAAATTTTCTTTCTAGTGTCCTTCGTTTGGGAGAAAAATGCAAAGGTACAAGACAGCTTTTCCTTGCCAATATCTCTCTTTTGCAAAGAGCTACGCATTGGAAAACTCAGGGCTATGTCGTGTAGATGATGGCCTAACAGGAGGCTTTAAAATTTTCTTTCTAGTGTCCTTCGTTTGGGAGAAAAATGCAAAGGTACAAGACAGCTTTTCCTTGCCAATATCTCTCTTTTGCAAAGAGCTGCGCATTGGAAAATTCAGGGCTATGTCGTGTAGATGATGGCATAACAGGAGGCTTTAAAATTTTCTTTCTTGTGTCCTTCGTTTGGGAGAAAAATGCAAAGGTACAAGACAGCTTTTCCTTGCCAATATCTCTCTTTTGCAAAGAGCTGTGCATTGGAAAATTCAGGGCTATATCGTGTAGATGATGGCCTAACAGGAGGCTTTAAAATTTTAATTCTAGTGTCCTTCGTTTGGGAGAAAAATGCAAAGGTACAAGACAGCTTTTCCTTGCCAATATCTCTCTTTTGCAAAGAGCTACGCATTGGAAAATTCAGGGCTATGTCGTGTAGATGATGGCCTAACAGGAGGCTTTAAAATTTTCTTTCTAGTGTCCTTCGTTTGCGAGAAAAATGCAATGGTACAAGACAGCTTTTCCTTGCCAATATCTCTCTTTTGCAAAGAGCTGCGCATTGGAAAATTCAGGGCTATGTCGTGTAGATGATGGCCTAACAGGAGGCTTTAAAATTTTCTTTCTAGTGTCCTTCGTTTGGGAGAAAAATGCAATGGTACAAGACAGCTTTTCCTTGCCAATATCTCTCTTTTGCAAAGAGCTACGCATTGGAAAATTCAGGGCTATGTCGTGTAGATGATGGCCTAACAGGAGGCTTTAAAATTTTCTTTCTAGTGTCCTTCGTTTGCGAGAAAAATGCAATGGTACAAGACAGCTTTTCCTTGCCAATATCTCTCTTTTGCAAAGAGCTGCGCATTGGAAAATTCAGGGCTATGTCGTGTAGATGATGGCCTAACAGGAGGCTTTAAAATTTTCTTTCTAGTGTCCTTCGTTTGGGAGAAAAATGCAATGGTACAAGACAGCTTTTCCTTGCCAATATCTCTCTTTTGCAAAGAGCTACGCATTGGAAAATTCAGGGCTATGTCGTGTAGATGATGGCCTAACAGGAGGCTTTAAAATTTTCTTTCTAGTGTCCTTCGTTTGGGAGAAAAATGCAAAGGTACAAGACAGCTTTTCCTTGCCAATAACTCTCTTTTGCAAAGAGCTGCGCATTGGAAAATTCAGGGCTATGTCGTGTAGATGATGGCCTAACAGGAGGCTTTAAAATTTTCTTTCTAGTGTCCTTCGTTTGGGAGAAAAATGCAATGGTACAAGACAGCTTTTCCTTGCCAATATCTCTCTTTTGCAAAGAGCTGCGCATTGGAAAAATCAGGGCTATGTCGTGTAGATGATGGCCTAACAGGAGGCTTTAAAATTTTCTTTCTAGTGTCCTTCGTTTGGGAGAAAAATGCAAAGGTACAAGACAGCTTTTCCTTGCCAATATCTCTCTTTTGCAAAGAGCTGCGCATTGGAAAATTCAGGGCTATGTCGTGTATATGATGGCCTAACAGGAGGCTTTAAAATTTTCTTTCTAGTGTCCTTCGTTTGGGAGAAAAATGCAAAGGTACAAGACAGCTTTTCCTTGCCAATATCTCTCTTTTGCAAAGAGCTGCGCATTGGAAAATTCAGGGCTATGTCGTGTAGATGATGGCCTAACAGGAGGCTTTAAAATTTTCTTTCTAGTGTCCTTCGTTTGGGAGAAAAATGCAATGGTACAAGACAGCTTTTCCTTGCCAATATCTCTCTTTTGCAAAGAGCTGCGCATTGGAAAAATCAGGGCTATGTCGTGTAGATGATGGCCTAACAGGAGGCTTTAAAATTTTCTTTCTAGTGTCCTTCGTTTGGGAGAAAAATGCAAAGGTACAAGACAGCTTTTCCTTGCCAATATCTCTCTTTTGCAAAGAGCTGCGCATTGGAAAATTCAGGGCTATGTCGTGTAGATGATGGCCTAACAGGAGGCTTTAAAATTTTCTTTCTAGTGTCCTTCGTTTGGGAGAAAAATGCAAAGGTACAAGACAGCTTTTCCTTGCCAATATCTCTCTTTTGCAAAGAGCTGCGCATTGGAAAATTCAGGGCTATGTCGTGTAGATGATGGCCTAACAGGAGGCTTTAAAATTTTCTTTCTAGTGTCCTTCGTTTGGGAGAAAAATGCAAAGTTACAATACAGCTTTTCCTTGCCAATATCTCTCTTTTGCAAAGAGCTGCGCATTGGAAAATTCAGGGCTATGTCGTGTAGATGATGGCCTAACAGGAGGCTTTAAAATTTTCTTTCTAGTGTCCTTCGTTTGGGAGAAAAATGCAATGGTACAAGACAGCTTTTCCTTGCCAATATCTCTCTTTTGCAAAGAGCTGTGCATTGGAAAATTCAGGGCTATATCGTGTAGATGATGGCCTAACAGGAGGCTTTAAAATTTTAATTCTAGTGTCCTTCGTTTGGGAGAAAAATGCAAAGGTACAAGACAGCTTTTCCTTGCCAATATCTCTCTTTTGCAAAGAGCTACGCATTGGAAAATTCAGGGCTATGTCGTGTAGATGATGGCCTAACAGGAGGCTTTAAAATTTCAATTCTAGTGTCCTTCGTTTGGGAGAAAAATGCAAAGGTACAAGACAGCTTTTCCTTGCCAATATCTCTCTTTTGCAAAGAGCTGCGCATTGGAAAATTCAGGGCTATGTCGTGTAGATGATGGCCTAACAGGAGGCTTTAAAATTTTCTTTCTAGTGTCCTTCGTTTGGGAGAAAAATGCAAAGGTACAAGACAGCTTTTCCTTGCCAATATCTCTCTTTTGCAAAGAGCTGCGCATTGGAAAATTCAGGGCTATGTCGTGTAGATGATGGCCTAACAGGAGGCTTTAAAATTTTCTTTCTAGTGTCCTTCGTTTGCGAGAAAAATGCAATGGTACAAGACAGCTTTTCCTTGCCAATATCTCTCTTTTGCAAAGAGCTGCGCATTGGAAAATTCAGGGCTATGTCGTGTAGATGATGGCCTAACAGGAGGCTTTAAAATTTTCTTTCTAGTGTCCTTCGTTAGGGAGAAAAATGCAAAGGTACAAGACAGCTTTTCCTTGCCAATAACTTTCTTTTGCAAAGAGCTGCGCATTGGAAAATTCAGGGCTATGTCGTGTAGATGATGGCCTAACAGGAGGCTTTAAAATTTTCTTTCTAGTGTCCTTCGTTTGGGAGAAAAATGCAATGGTACAAGACAGCTTTTCCTTGCCAATATCTCTCTTTTGCAAAGAGCTGCGCATTGGAAAAATCAGGGCTATGTCGTGTAGATGATGGCCTAACAGGAGGCTTTAAAATTTTCTTTCTAGTGTCCTTCGTTTGGGAGAAAAATGCAAAGGTACAAGACAGCTTTTCCTTGCCAATATCTCTCTTTTGCAAAGAGCTGCGCATTGGAAAATTCAGGGCTATGTCGTGTAGATGATGGCCTAACAGGAGGCTTTAAAATTTTCTTTCTAGTGTCCTTCGTTTGGGAGAAAAATGCAAAGGTACAAGACAGCTTTTCCTTGCCAATATCTCTCTTTTGCAAAGAGCTGCGCATTGGAAAATTCAGGGCTATGTCGTGTAGATGATGGCCTAACAGGAGGCTTTAAAATTTTCTTTCTAGTGTCCTTCGTTTGGGAGAAAAATGCAAAGGTACAAGACAGCTTTTCCTTGCCAATATCTCTCTTTTGCAAAGAGCTGCGCATTGGAAAATTCAGGGCTATGTCGTGTAGATGATGGCCTAACAGGAGGCTTTAAAATTTTCTTTCTAGTGTCCTTCGTTTGGGAGAAAAATGAAATGGTACAAGACAGCTTTTCCTTGCCAATATCTCTCTTTTGCAAAGAGCTGCGCATTGGAAAATTCAGGGCTATGTCGTGTAGATGATGGCCTAACAGGAGGCTTTAAAATTTTCTTTCTAGTGTCCTTCGTTTGGGAGAAAAATGCAATGGTACAAGACAGCTTTTCCTTGCCAATATCTCTCTTTTGCAAAGAGCTGCGCATTGGAAAAATCAGGGCTATGTCGTGTAGATGATGGCCTAACAGGAGGCTTTAAAATTTTAATTCTAGTGTCCTTCGTTTGGGAGAAAAATGCAAAGGTACAAGACAGCTTTTCCTTGCCAATATCTCTCTTTTGCAAAGAGCTACGCATTGGAAATTTCAGGGCTATGTCGTGTAGATGATGGCCTAACAGGAGGCTTTAAAATTTTAATTCTAGTGTCCTTCGTTTGGGAGAAAAATGCAAAGGTACAAGACAGCTTTTCCTTGCCAATATCTCTCTTTTGCAAAGAGCTACGCATTGGAAAATTCAGGGCTATGTCGTGTAGATGATGGCCTAACAGGAGGCTTTAAAATTTTAATTCTAGTGTTCTTCGTTTGGGAGAAAAATGCAAAGGTACCTGACAGCTTTTCCTTGCCAATATCTCTCTTTTGCAAAGAGCTGCGCATTGGAAAATTCAGGGCTATGTCGTGTAGATGATGGCCTAACAGGAGGCTTTAACATTTTCTTTCTAGTGTCCTTCGTTTGGGAGAAAAATGCAATGGTACAAGACAGCTTTTCCTTGCCAATATCTCTCTTTTGCAAAGAGCTACGCATTGGAAAATTCAGGGCTATATCGTGTAGATGATGGCCTAACAGGAGGCTTTAAAATTTTCTTTCTAGTGTCTTTCGTTTGCGAGAAAAATGCAATGGTACAAGACAGCTTTTCCTTGCCAATATCTCTCTTTTGCAAAGAGCTGCGCATTGGAAAATTCAGGGCTATGTCGTGTAGATGATGGCCTAACAGGAGGCTTTAAAATTTTCTTTCTAGTGTCCTTCGTTTGGGAGAAAAATGCAATGGTACAAGACAGCTTTTCCTTGCCAATATCTCTCTTTTGCAAAGAGCTGCGCATTGGAAAATTCAGGGCTATGTCGTGTAGATGATGGCCTAACAGGAGGCTTTAAAATTTCTATTCTAGTGTCCTTCGTTTGGGAGAAAAATGCAAAGGTACAAGACAGCTTTTCCTTGCCAATATCTCTCTTTTGCAAAGAGCTACGCATTGGAAAATTCAGGGCTATGTCGTGTAGATGATGGCCTAACAGGAGGCTTTAAAATTTTCTTTCTAGTGTCCTTCGTTTGGGAGAAAAATGCAAAGGTACAAGACAGCTTTTCCTTGCCAATAACTCTTTTGCAAAGAGCTGCGCATTGGAAAATTCAGGGCTATGTCGTGTAGATGATGGCCTAACAGGAGGCTTTAAAATTTTCTTTCTAGTGTCCTTCGTTTGGGAGAAAAATGCAAAGGTACAAGACAGCTTTTCCTTGCCAATATCTCTCTTTTGCAAAGAGCTGCGCATTGGAAAATTCAGGGCTATGTCGTGTAGATGATGGCCTAACAGGAGGCTTTAAAATTTTCTTTCTAGTGTCCTTCGTTTGGGAGAAAAATGCAATGGTACAAGACAGCTTTTCCTTGCCAATATCTCTCTTTTGAAAAGAGCTGCGCATTGGAAAAATCAGGGCTATGTCGTGTAGATGATGGCCTAACAGGAGGCTTTAAAATTTTCTTTCTAGTGTCCTTCGTTTGGGAGAAAAATGCAATGGTACAAGACAGCTTTTCCTTGCCAATATCTCTCTTTTGCAAAGAGCTACGCATTGGAAAACTCAGGGCTATGTCGTGTAGATGATGGCCTAACAGGAGGCTTTAAAATTTTCTTTCTAGTGTCCTTCGTTTGGGAGAAAAATGCAAAGGTACAAGACAGCTTTTCCTTGCCAATATCTCTCTTTTGCAAAGAGCTGCGCATTGGAAAATTCAGGGCTATGTCGTGTAGATGATGGCCTAACAGGAGGCTTTAAAATTTTCTTTCTTGTGTCCTTCGTTTGGGAGAAAAATGCAAAGGTACAAGACAGCTTTTCCTTGCCAATATCTCTCTTTTGCAAAGAGCTGTGCATTGGAAAATTCAGGGCTATATCGTGTAGATGATGGCCTAACAGGAGGCTTTAAAATTTTAATTCTAGTGTCCTTCGTTTGGGAGAAAAATGCAAAGGTACAAGACAGCTTTTCCTTGCCAATATCTCTCTTTTGCAAAGAGCTACGCATTGGAAAATTCAGGGCTATGTCGTGTAGATGATGGCCTAACAGGAGGCTTTAAAATTTTCTTTCTAGTGTCCTTCGTTTGCGAGAAAAATGCAATGGTACAAGACAGCTTTTCCTTGCCAATATCTCTCTTTTGCAAAGAGCTGCGCATTGGAAAATTCAGGGCTATGTCGTGTAGATGATGGCCTAACAGGAGGCTTTAAAATTTTCTTTCTAGTGTCCTTCGTTTGGGAGAAAAATGCAATGGTACAAGACAGCTTTTCCTTGCCAATATCTCTCTTTTGCAAAGAGCTACGCATTGGAAAATTCAGGGCTATGTCGTGTAGATGATGGCCTAACAGGAGGCTTTAAAATTTTCTTTCTAGTGTCCTTCGTTTGGGAGAAAAATGCAAAGGTACAAGACAGCTTTTCCTTGCCAATATCTCTCTTTTGCAAAGAGCTGCGCATTGGAAAATTCAGGGCTATGTCGTGTAGATGATGGCCTAACAGGAGGCTTTAAAATTTTCTTTCTAGTGTCCTTCGTTTGGGAGAAAAATGCAATGGTACAAGACAGCTTTTCCTTGCCAATATCTCTCTTTTGAAAAGAGCTGCGCATTGGAAAAATCAGGGCTATGTCGTGTAGATGATGGCCTAACAGGAGGCTTTAAAATTTTCTTTCTAGTGTCCTTCGTTTGGGAGAAAAATGCAAAGGTACAAGACAGCTTTTCCTTGCCAATATCTCTCTTTTGCAAAGAGCTACGCATTGGAAAACTCAGGGCTATGTCGTGTAGATGATGGCCTAACAGGAGGCTTTAAAATTTTCTTTCTAGTGTCCTTCGTTTGGGAGAAAAATGCAAAGGTACAAGACAGCTTTTCCTTGCCAATATCTCTCTTTTGCAAAGAGCTGCGCATTGGAAAATTCAGGGCTATGTCGTGTAGATGATGGCATAACAGGAGGCTTTAAAATTTTCTTTCTTGTGTCCTTCGTTTGGGAGAAAAATGCAAAGGTACAAGACAGCTTTTCCTTGCCAATATCTCTCTTTTGCAAAGAGCTGTGCATTGGAAAATTCAGGGCTATATCGTGTAGATGATGGCCTAACAGGAGGCTTTAAAATTTTAATTCTAGTGTCCTTCGTTTGGGAGAAAAATGCAAAGGTACAAGACAGCTTTTCCTTGCCAATATCTCTCTTTTGCAAAGAGCTACGCATTGGAAAATTCAGGGCTATGTCGTGTAGATGATGGCCTAACAGGAGGCTTTAAAATTTTCTTTCTAGTGTCCTTCGTTTGCGAGAAAAATGCAATGGTACAAGACAGCTTTTCCTTGCCAATATCTCTCTTTTGCAAAGAGCTGCGCATTGGAAAATTCAGGGCTATGTCGTGTAGATGATGGCCTAACAGGAGGCTTTAAAATTTTCTTTCTAGTGTCCTTCGTTTGGGAGAAAAATGCAATGGTACAAGACAGCTTTTCCTTGCCAATATCTCTCTTTTGCAAAGAGCTACGCATTGGAAAATTCAGGGCTATGTCGTGTAGATGATGGCCTAACAGGAGGCTTTAAAATTTTCTTTCTAGTGTCCTTCGTTTGCGAGAAAAATGCAATGGTACAAGACAGCTTTTCCTTGCCAATATCTCTCTTTTGCAAAGAGCTGCGCATTGGAAAATTCAGGGCTATGTCGTGTAGATGATGGCCTAACAGGAGGCTTTAAAATTTTCTTTCTAGTGTCCTTCGTTTGGGAGAAAAATGCAATGGTACAAGACAGCTTTTCCTTGCCAATATCTCTCTTTTGCAAAGAGCTACGCATTGGAAAATTCAGGGCTATGTCGTGTAGATGATGGCCTAACAGGAGGCTTTAAAATTTTCTTTCTAGTGTCCTTCGTTTGGGAGAAAAATGCAAAGGTACAAGACAGCTTTTCCTTGCCAATAACTCTCTTTTGCAAAGAGCTGCGCATTGGAAAATTCAGGGCTATGTCGTGTAGATGATGGCCTAACAGGAGGCTTTAAAATTTTCTTTCTAGTGTCCTTCGTTTGGGAGAAAAATGCAATGGTACAAGACAGCTTTTCCTTGCCAATATCTCTCTTTTGCAAAGAGCTGCGCATTGGAAAAATCAGGGCTATGTCGTGTAGATGATGGCCTAACAGGAGGCTTTAAAATTTTCTTTCTAGTGTCCTTCGTTTGGGAGAAAAATGCAAAGGTACAAGACAGCTTTTCCTTGCCAATATCTCTCTTTTGCAAAGAGCTGCGCATTGGAAAATTCAGGGCTATGTCGTGTATATGATGGCCTAACAGGAGGCTTTAAAATTTTCTTTCTAGTGTCCTTCGTTTGGGAGAAAAATGCAAAGGTACAAGACAGCTTTTCCTTGCCAATATCTCTCTTTTGCAAAGAGCTGCGCATTGGAAAATTCAGGGCTATGTCGTGTAGATGATGGCCTAACAGGAGGCTTTAAAATTTTCTTTCTAGTGTCCTTCGTTTGGGAGAAAAATGCAATGGTACAAGACAGCTTTTCCTTGCCAATATCTCTCTTTTGCAAAGAGCTGCGCATTGGAAAAATCAGGGCTATGTCGTGTAGATGATGGCCTAACAGGAGGCTTTAAAATTTTCTTTCTAGTGTCCTTCGTTTGGGAGAAAAATGCAAAGGTACAAGACAGCTTTTCCTTGCCAATATCTCTCTTTTGCAAAGAGCTGCGCATTGGAAAATTCAGGGCTATGTCGTGTAGATGATGGCCTAACAGGAGGCTTTAAAATTTTCTTTCTAGTGTCCTTCGTTTGGGAGAAAAATGCAAAGGTACAAGACAGCTTTTCCTTGCCAATATCTCTCTTTTGCAAAGAGCTGCGCATTGGAAAATTCAGGGCTATGTCGTGTAGATGATGGCCTAACAGGAGGCTTTAAAATTTTCTTTCTAGTGTCCTTCGTTTGGGAGAAAAATGCAAAGTTACAATACAGCTTTTCCTTGCCAATATCTCTCTTTTGCAAAGAGCTGCGCATTGGAAAATTCAGGGCTATGTCGTGTAGATGATGGCCTAACAGGAGGCTTTAAAATTTTCTTTCTAGTGTCCTTCGTTTGGGAGAAAAATGCAATGGTACAAGACAGCTTTTCCTTGCCAATATCTCTCTTTTGCAAAGAGCTGTGCATTGGAAAATTCAGGGCTATATCGTGTAGATGATGGCCTAACAGGAGGCTTTAAAATTTTAATTCTAGTGTCCTTCGTTTGGGAGAAAAATGCAAAGGTACAAGACAGCTTTTCCTTGCCAATATCTCTCTTTTGCAAAGAGCTACGCATTGGAAAATTCAGGGCTATGTCGTGTAGATGATGGCCTAACAGGAGGCTTTAAAATTTCAATTCTAGTGTCCTTCGTTTGGGAGAAAAATGCAAAGGTACAAGACAGCTTTTCCTTGCCAATATCTCTCTTTTGCAAAGAGCTGCGCATTGGAAAATTCAGGGCTATGTCGTGTAGATGATGGCCTAACAGGAGGCTTTAAAATTTTCTTTCTAGTGTCCTTCGTTTGGGAGAAAAATGCAAAGGTACAAGACAGCTTTTCCTTGCCAATATCTCTCTTTTGCAAAGAGCTGCGCATTGGAAAATTCAGGGCTATGTCGTGTAGATGATGGCCTAACAGGAGGCTTTAAAATTTTCTTTCTAGTGTCCTTCGTTTGGGAGAAAAATGCAATGGTACAAGACAGCTTTTCCTTGCCAATATCTCTCTTTTGCAAAGAGCTGCGCATTGGAAAAATCAGGGCTATGTCGTGTAGATGATGGCCTAACAGGAGGCTTTAAAATTTTCTTTCTAGTGTCCTTCGTTTGGGAGAAAAATGCAAAGGTACAAGACAGCTTTTCCTTGCCAATATCTCTCTTTTGCAAAGAGCTGCGCATTGGAAAATTCAGGGCTATGTCGTGTAGATGATGGCCTAACAGGAGGCTTTAAAATTTTCTTTCTAGTGTCCTTCGTTTGGGAGAAAAATGCAAAGGTACAAGACAGCTTTTCCTTGCCAATATCTCTCTTTTGCAAAGAGCTGCGCATTGGAAAATTCAGGGCTATGTCGTGTAGATGATGGCCTAACAGGAGGCTTTAAAATTTTCTTTCTAGTGTCCTTCGTTTGGGAGAAAAATGCAAAGTTACAAGACAGCTTTTCCTTGCCAATATCTCTCTTTTGCAAAGAGCTGCGCATTGGAAAATTCAGGGCTATGTCGTGTAGATGATGGCCTAACAGGAGGCTTTAAAATTTTCTTTCTAGTGTCCTTCGTTTGGGAGAAAAATGCAATGGTACAAGACAGCTTTTCCTTGCCAATATCTCTCTTTTGCAAAGAGCTGCGCATTGGAAAAATCAGGGCTATGTCGTGTAGATGATGGCCTAACAGGAGGCTTTAAAATTTTCTTTCTAGTGTCCTTCGTTTGGGAGAAAAATGCAAAGGTACAAGACAGCTTTTCCTTGCCAATATCTCTCTTTTGCAAAGAGCTGCGCATTGGAAAATTCAGGGCTATGTCGTGTAGATGATGGCCTAACAGGAGGCTTTAAAATTTTCTTTCTAGTGTCCTTCGTTTGGGAGAAAAATGCAAAGGTACAAGACAGCTTTTCCTTGCCAATATCTCTCTTTTGCAAAGAGCTACGCATTGGAAAATTCAGGGCTATGTCGTGTAGATGATGGCCTAACAGGAGGCTTTAAAATTTTCTTTCTAGTGTCCTTCGTTTGGGAGAAAAATGCAATGGTACAAGACAGCTTTTCCTTGCCAATATCTCTCTTTTGCAAAGAGCTGCGCATTGGAAAATTCAGGGCTATGTCGTGTAGATGATGGCCTAACAGGAGGCTTTAAAATTTTCTTTCTAGTGTCCTTCGTTTGGGAGAAAAATGCAATGGTACAAGACAGCTTTTCCTTGCCAATATCTCTCTTTTGCAAAGAGCTGCGCATTGGAAAATTCAGGGCTATGTCGTGTAGATGATGGCCTAACAGGAGGCTTTAAAATTTCAATTCTAGTGTCCTTCGTTTGGGAGAAAAATGCAAAGGTACAAGACAGCTTTTCCTTGCCAATATCTCTCTTTTGCAAAGAGCTACGCATTGGAAAATTCAGGGCTATGTCGTGTAGATGATGGCCTAACAGGAGGCTTTAAAATTTTCTTTCTAGTGTCCTTCGTTTGGGAGAAAAATGCAAAGGTACAAGACAGCTTTTCCTTGCCAATATCTCTCTTTTGCAAAGAGCTGCGCATTGGAAAATTCAGGGCTATGTCGTGTAGATGATGGCCTAACAGGAGGCTTTAAAATTTTCTTTCTAGTGTCCTTCGTTTGGGAGAAAAATGCAATGGTACAAGACAGCTTTTCCTTGCCAATATCTCTCTTTTGCAAAGAGCTACGCATTGGAAAATTCAGGGCTATGTCGTGTAGATGATGGCCTAACAGGAGGCTTTAAAATTTTCTTTCTAGTGTCCTTCGTTTGCGAGAAAAATGCAATGGTACAAGACAGCTTTTCCTTGCCAATATCTCTCTTTTGCAAAGAGCTGCGCATTGGAAAATTCAGGGCTATGTCGTGTAGATGATGGCCTAACAGGAGGCTTTAAAATTTTCTTTCTAGTGTCCTTCGTTTGGGAGAAAAATGCAATGGTACAAGACAGCTTTTCCTTGCCAATATCTCTCTTTTGCAAAGAGCTACGCATTGGAAAATTCAGGGCTATGTCGTGTAGATGATGGCCTAACAGGAGGCTTTAAAATTTTCTTTCTAGTGTCCTTCGTTTGGGAGAAAAATGCAAAGGTACAAGACAGCTTTTCCTTGCCAATAACTCTCTTTTGCAAAGAGCTGCGCATTGGAAAATTCAGGGCTATGTCGTGTAGATGATGGCCTAACAGGAGGCTTTAAAATTTTCTTTCTAGTGTCCTTCGTTTGGGAGAAAAATGCAATGGTACAAGACAGCTTTTCCTTGCCAATATCTCTCTTTTGCAAAGAGCTGCGCATTGGAAAAATCAGGGCTATGTCGTGTAGATGATGGCCTAACAGGAGGCTTTAAAATTTTCTTTCTAGTGTCCTTCGTTTGGGAGAAAAATGCAAAGGTACAAGACAGCTTTTCCTTGCCAATATCTCTCTTTTGCAAAGAGCTGCGCATTGGAAAATTCAGGGCTATGTCGTGTATATGATGGCCTAACAGGAGGCTTTAAAATTTTCTTTCTAGTGTCCTTCGTTTGGGAGAAAAATGCAAAGGTACAAGACAGCTTTTCCTTGCCAATATCTCTCTTTTGCAAAGAGCTGCGCATTGGAAAATTCAGGGCTATGTCGTGTAGATGATGGCCTAACAGGAGGCTTTAAAATTTTCTTTCTAGTGTCCTTCGTTTGGGAGAAAAATGCAATGGTACAAGACAGCTTTTCCTTGCCAATATCTCTCTTTTGCAAAGAGCTGCGCATTGGAAAAATCAGGGCTATGTCGTGTAGATGATGGCCTAACAGGAGGCTTTAAAATTTTCTTTCTAGTGTCCTTCGTTTGGGAGAAAAATGCAAAGGTACAAGACAGCTTTTCCTTGCCAATATCTCTCTTTTGCAAAGAGCTGCGCATTGGAAAATTCAGGGCTATGTCGTGTAGATGATGGCCTAACAGGAGGCTTTAAAATTTTCTTTCTAGTGTCCTTCGTTTGGGAGAAAAATGCAAAGGTACAAGACAGCTTTTCCTTGCCAATATCTCTCTTTTGCAAAGAGCTGCGCATTGGAAAATTCAGGGCTATGTCGTGTAGATGATGGCCTAACAGGAGGCTTTAAAATTTTCTTTCTAGTGTCCTTCGTTTGGGAGAAAAATGCAAAGTTACAATACAGCTTTTCCTTGCCAATATCTCTCTTTTGCAAAGAGCTGCGCATTGGAAAATTCAGGGCTATGTCGTGTAGATGATGGCCTAACAGGAGGCTTTAAAATTTTCTTTCTAGTGTCCTTCGTTTGGGAGAAAAATGCAATGGTACAAGACAGCTTTTCCTTGCCAATATCTCTCTTTTGCAAAGAGCTGTGCATTGGAAAATTCAGGGCTATATCGTGTAGATGATGGCCTAACAGGAGGCTTTAAAATTTTAATTCTAGTGTCCTTCGTTTGGGAGAAAAATGCAAAGGTACAAGACAGCTTTTCCTTGCCAATATCTCTCTTTTGCAAAGAGCTACGCATTGGAAAATTCAGGGCTATGTCGTGTAGATGATGGCCTAACAGGAGGCTTTAAAATTTCAATTCTAGTGTCCTTCGTTTGGGAGAAAAATGCAAAGGTACAAGACAGCTTTTCCTTGCCAATATCTCTCTTTTGCAAAGAGCTGCGCATTGGAAAATTCAGGGCTATGTCGTGTAGATGATGGCCTAACAGGAGGCTTTAAAATTTTCTTTCTAGTGTCCTTCGTTTGGGAGAAAAATGCAAAGGTACAAGACAGCTTTTCCTTGCCAATATCTCTCTTTTGCAAAGAGCTGCGCATTGGAAAATTCAGGGCTATGTCGTGTAGATGATGGCCTAACAGGAGGCTTTAAAATTTTCTTTCTAGTGTCCTTCGTTTGGGAGAAAAATGCAATGGTACAAGACAGCTTTTCCTTGCCAATATCTCTCTTTTGCAAAGAGCTGCGCATTGGAAAAATCAGGGCTATGTCGTGTAGATGATGGCCTAACAGGAGGCTTTAAAATTTTCTTTCTAGTGTCCTTCGTTTGGGAGAAAAATGCAAAGGTACAAGACAGCTTTTCCTTGCCAATATCTCTCTTTTGCAAAGAGCTGCGCATTGGAAAATTCAGGGCTATGTCGTGTAGATGATGGCCTAACAGGAGGCTTTAAAATTTTCTTTCTAGTGTCCTTCGTTTGGGAGAAAAATGCAAAGGTACAAGACAGCTTTTCCTTGCCAATATCTCTCTTTTGCAAAGAGCTGCGCATTGGAAAATTCAGGGCTATGTCGTGTAGATGATGGCCTAACAGGAGGCTTTAAAATTTTCTTTCTAGTGTCCTTCGTTTGGGAGAAAAATGCAAAGTTACAAGACAGCTTTTCCTTGCCAATATCTCTCTTTTGCAAAGAGCTGCGCATTGGAAAATTCAGGGCTATGTCGTGTAGATGATGGCCTAACAGGAGGCTTTAAAATTTTCTTTCTAGTGTCCTTCGTTTGGGAGAAAAATGCAATGGTACAAGACAGCTTTTCCTTGCCAATATCTCTCTTTTGCAAAGAGCTGCGCATTGGAAAAATCAGGGCTATGTCGTGTAGATGATGGCCTAACAGGAGGCTTTAAAATTTTCTTTCTAGTGTCCTTCGTTTGGGAGAAAAATGCAAAGGTACAAGACAGCTTTTCCTTGCCAATATCTCTCTTTTGCAAAGAGCTGCGCATTGGAAAATTCAGGGCTATGTCGTGTAGATGATGGCCTAACAGGAGGCTTTAAAATTTTCTTTCTAGTGTCCTTCGTTTGGGAGAAAAATGCAAAGGTACAAGACAGCTTTTCCTTGCCAATATCTCTCTTTTGCAAAGAGCTACGCATTGGAAAATTCAGGGCTATGTCGTGTAGATGATGGCCTAACAGGAGGCTTTAAAATTTTCTTTCTAGTGTCCTTCGTTTGGGAGAAAAATGCAATGGTACAAGACAGCTTTTCCTTGCCAATATCTCTCTTTTGCAAAGAGCTGCGCATTGGAAAATTCAGGGCTATGTCGTGTAGATGATGGCCTAACAGGAGGCTTTAAAATTTTCTTTCTAGTGTCCTTCGTTTGGGAGAAAAATGCAATGGTACAAGACAGCTTTTCCTTGCCAATATCTCTCTTTTGCAAAGAGCTGCGCATTGGAAAATTCAGGGCTATGTCGTGTAGATGATGGCCTAACAGGAGGCTTTAAAATTTCAATTCTAGTGTCCTTCGTTTGGGAGAAAAATGCAAAGGTACAAGACAGCTTTTCCTTGCCAATATCTCTCTTTTGCAAAGAGCTACGCATTGGAAAATTCAGGGCTATGTCGTGTAGATGATGGCCTAACAGGAGGCTTTAAAATTTTCTTTCTAGTGTCCTTCGTTTGGGAGAAAAATGCAAAGGTACAAGACAGCTTTTCCTTGCCAATATCTCTCTTTTGCAAAGAGCTGCGCATTGGAAAATTCAGGGCTATGTCGTGTAGATGATGGCCTAACAGGAGGCTTTAAAATTTTCTTTCTAGTGTCCTTCGTTTGGGAGAAAAATGCAAAGGTACAAGACAGCTTTTCCTTGCCAATATCTCTCTTTTGCAAAGAGCTGCGCATTGGAAAATTCAGGGCTATGTCGTGTAGATGATGGCCTAACAGGAGGCTTTAAAATTTTCTTTCTAGTGTCCTTCGTTTGGGAGAAAAATGCAATGGTACAAGACAGCTTTTCCTTGCCAATATCTCTCTTTTGCAAAGAGCTGCGCATTGGAAAAATCAGGGCTATGTCGTGTAGATGATGGCCTAACAGGAGGCTTTAAAATTTTCTTTCTAGTGTCCTTCGTTTGGGAGAAAAATGCAAAGGTACAAGACAGCTTTTCCTTGCCAATATCTCTCTTTTGCAAAGAGCTGCGCATTGGAAAATTCAGGGCTATGTCGTGTAGATGATGGCCTAACAGGAGGCTTTAAAATTTTCTTTCTAGTGTCCTTCGTTTGGGAGAAAAATGCAAAGGTACAAGACAGCTTTTCCTTGCCAATATCTCTCTTTTGCAAAGAGCTGCGCATTGGAAAATTCAGGGCTATGTCGTGTAGATGATGGCCTAACAGGAGGCTTTAAAATTTTCTTTCTAGTGTCCTTCGTTTGGGAGAAAAATGCAATGGTACAAGACAGCTTTTCCTTGCCAATATCTCTCTTTTGCAAAGAGCTGCGCATTGGAAAATTCAGGGCTATGTCGTGTAGATGATGGCCTAACAGGAGGCTTTAAAATTTCTATTCTAGTGTCCTTCGTTTGGGAGAAAAATGCAAAGGTACAAGACAGCTTTTCCTTGCCAATATCTCTCTTTTGCAAAGAGCTACGCATTGGAAAATTCAGGGCTATGTCGTGTAGATGATGGCCTAACAGGAGGCGTTAAAATTTTCTTTCTAGTGTCCTTCGTTTGGGAGAAAAATGCAAAGGTACAAGACAGCTTTTCCTTGCCAATAACTCTCTTTTGCAAAGAGCTGCGCATTGGAAAATTCAGGGCTATGTCGTGTAGATGATGGCCTAACAGGAGGCTTTAAAATTTTCTTTCTAGTGTCCTTCGTTTGGGAGAAAAATGCAAAGGTACAAGACAGCTTTTCCTTGCCAATATCTCTCTTTTGCAAAGAGCTGCGCATTGGAAAATTCAGGGCTATGTCGTGTAGATGATGGCCTAACAGGAGGCTTTAAAATTTTCTTTCTAGTGTCCTTCGTTTGGGAGAAAAATGCAATGGTACAAGACAGCTTTTCCTTGCCAATATCTCTCTTTTGCAAAGAGCTGCGCATTGGAAAAATCAGGGCTATGTCGTGTAGATGATGGCCTAACAGGAGGCTTTAAAATTTTCTTTCTAGTGTCCTTCGTTTGGGAGAAAAATGCAAAGGTACAAGACAGCTTTTCCTTGCCAATATCTCTCTTTTGCAAAGAGCTACGCATTGGAAAACTCAGGGCTATGTCGTGTAGATGATGGCCTAACAGGAGGCTTTAAAATTTTCTTTCTAGTGTCCTTCGTTTGGGAGAAAAATGCAAAGGTACAAGACAGCTTTTCCTTGCCAATATCTCTCTTTTGCAAAGAGCTGCGCATTGGAAAATTCAGGGCTATGTCGTGTAGATGATGGCATAACAGGAGGCTTTAAAATTTTCTTTCTTGTGTCCTTCGTTTGGGAGAAAAATGCAAAGGTACAAGACAGCTTTTCCTTGCCAATATCTCTCTTTTGCAAAGAGCTGTGCATTGGAAAATTCAGGGCTATATCGTGTAGATGATGGCCTAACAGGAGGCTTTAAAATTTTAATTCTAGTGTCCTTCGTTTGGGAGAGAAATGCAAAGGTACAAGACAGCTTTTCCTTGCCAATATCTCTCTTTTGCAAAGAGCTACGCATTGGAAAATTCAGGGCTATGTCGTGTAGATGATGGCCTAACAGGAGGCTTTAAAATTTTAATTCTAGTGTCCTTCGTTTGGGAGAAAAATGCAAAGGTACAAGACAGCTTTTCCTTGCCAATATCTCTCTTTTGCAAAGAGCTGCGCATTGGAAAATTCAGGGCTATGTCGTGTAGATGATGGCCTAACAGGAGGCTTTAAAATTTTAATTCTAGTGTCCTTCGTTTGCGAGAAAAATGCAATGGTACAAGACAGCTTTTCCTTGCCAATATCTCTCTTTTGCAAAGAGCTGCGCATTGGAAAATTCAGGGCTATGTCGTGTAGATGATGGCCTAACAGGAGGCTTTAAAATTTTCTGTCTAGTGTCCTTCGTTTGGGAGAAAAATGCAATGGTACAAGACAGCTTTTCCTTGCCAATATCTCTCTTTTGCAAAGAGCTACGCATTGGAAAATTCAGGGCTATGTCGTGTAGATGATGGCCTAACAGGAGGCTTTAAAATTTTCTGTCTAGTGTCCTTCGTTTGCGAGAAAAATGCAATGGTACAAGACAGCTTTTCCTTGCCAATATCTCTCTTTTGCAAAGAGCTGCGCATTGGAAAATTCAGGGCTATGTCGTGTAGATGATGGCCTAACAGGAGGCTTTAAAATTTTCTTTCTAGTGTCCTTCGTTTGGGAGAAAAATGCAATGGTACAAGACAGCTTTTCCTTGCCAATATCTCTCTTTTGCAAAGAGCTACGCATTGGAAAATTCAGGGCTATGTCGTGTAGATGATGGCCTAACAGGAGGCTTTAAAATTTTCTTTCTAGTGTCCTTCGTTTGCGAGAAAAATGCAATGGTACAAGACAGCTTTTCCTTGCCAATATCTCTCTTTTGCAAAGAGCTGCGCATTGGAAAATTCAGGGCTATGTCGTGTAGATGATGGCCTAACAGGAGGCTTTAAAATTTTCTTTCTAGTGTCCTTCGTTTGGGAGAAAAATGCAATGGTACAAGACAGCTTTTCCTTGCCAATATCTCTCTTTTGCAAAGAGCTGCGCATTGGAAAATTCAGGGCTATGTCGTGTAGATGATGGCCTAACAGGTGGCATTAAAATTTCTATTCTAGTGTCCTTCGTTTGGGAGAAAAATGCAAAGGTACAAGACAGCTTTTCCTTGCCAATAACTCTCTTTTGCAAAGAGCTGCGCATTGGAAAATTCAGGGCTATGTCGTGTAGATGATGGCCTAACAGGAGGCTTTAAAATTTTCTTTCTAGTGTCCTTCGTTTGGGAGAAAAATGCAATGGTACAAGACAGCTTTTCCTTGCCAATATCTCTCTTTTGCAAAGAGCTGCGCATTGGAAAAATCAGGGCTATGTCGTGTAGATGATGGCCTAACAGGAGGCTTTAAAATTTTATTTCTAGTGTCCTTCGTTTGGGAGAAAAATGCAAAGGTACAAGACAGCTTTTCCTTGCCAATATCTCTCTTTTGCAAAGAGCTGCGCATTGGAAAATTCAGGGCTATGTCGTGTAGATGATGGCCTAACAGGAGGCTTTAAAATTTTCTTTCTAGTGTCCTTCGTTTGGGAGAAAAATGCAAAGGTACAAGACAGCTTTTCCTTGCCAATATCTCTCTTTTGCAAAGAGCTGCGCATTGGAAAATTCAGGGCTATGTCGTGTAGATGATGGCCTAACAGGAGGCTTTAAAATTTTCTTTCTAGTGTCCTTCGTTTGGGAGAAAAATGCAATGGTACAAGACAGCTTTTCCTTGCCAATATCTCTCTTTTGCAAAGAGCTGCGCATTGGAAAAATCAGGGCTATGTCGTGTAGATGATGGCCTAACAGGAGGCTTTAAAATTTTCTTTCTATTGTCCTTCGTTTGGGAGAAAAATGCAAAGGTACAAGACAGCTTTTCCTTGCCAATATCTCTCTTTTGCAAAGAGCTGCGCATTGGAAAATTCAGGGCTATGTCGTGTAGATGATGGCCTAACAGGAGGCTTTAAAATTTTCTTTCTAGTGTCCTTCGTTTGGGAGAAAAATGCAAAGGTACAAGACAGCTTTTCCTTGCCAATATCTCTCTTTTGCAAAGAGCTACGCATTGGAAAATTCAGGGCTATGTCGTGTAGATGATGGCCTAACAGGAGGCTTTAAAATTTTCTTTCTAGTGTCCTTCGTTTGGGAGAAAAATGCAATGGTACAAGACAGCTTTTCCTTGCCAATATCTCTCTTTTGCAAAGAGCTGCGCATTGGAAAATTCAGGGCTATGTCGTGTAGATGATGGCCTAACAGGAGGCTTTAAAATTTTCTTTCTTGTGTCCTTCGTTTGGGAGAAAAATGCAAAGGTACAAGACAGCTTTTCCTTGCCAATATCTCTCTTTTGCAAAGAGCTGTGCATTGGAAAATTCAGGGCTATATCGTGTAGATGATGGCCTAACAGGAGGCTTTAAAATTTTAATTCTAGTGTCCTTCGTTTGGGAGAAAAATGCAAAGGTACAAGACAGTTTTCCTTGACAATATCTCTCTTTTGCAAAGAGCTACGCATTGGAAAATTCAGGGCTATGTCGTGTAGATGATGGCCTAACAGGAGGCTTTAAAATTTCAATTCTAGTGTCCTTCGTTTGGGAGAAAAATGCAAAGGTACAAGACAGCTTTTCCTTGCCAATATCTCTCTTTTGCAAAGAGCTGCGCATTGGAAAATTCAGGGCTATGTCGTGTAGATGATGGCCTAACAGGAGGCTTTAAAATTTTCTTTCTAGTGTCCTTCGTTTGGGAGAAAAATGCAATGGTACAAGACAGCTTTTCCTTGCCAATATCTCTCTTTTGCAAAGAGCTGCGCATTGGAAAAATCAGGGCTATGTCGTGTAGATGATGGCCTAACAGGAGGCTTTAAAATTTTCTTTCTAGTGTCCTTCGTTTGGGAGAAAAATGCAAAGGTACAAGACAGCTTTTCCTTGCCAATATCTCTCTTTTGCAAAGAGCTGCGCATTGGAAAATTCAGGGCTATGTCGTGTAGATGATGGCCTAACAGGAGGCTTTAAAATTTTCTTTCTAGTGTCCTTCGTTTGGGAGAAAAATGCAAAGGTACAAGACAGCTTTTCCTTGCCAATATCTCTCTTTTGCAAAGAGCTGCGCATTGGAAAATTCAGGGCTATGTCGTGTAGATGATGGCCTAACAGGAGGCTTTAAAATTTTCTTTCTAGTGACCTTCGTTTGGGAGAAAAATGCAAAGGTACAAGACAGCTTTTCCTTGCCAATATCTCTCTTTTGCAAAGAGCTGCGCATTGGAAAATTCAGGGCTATGTCGTGTAGATGATGGCCTAACAGGAGGCTTTAAAATTTTCTTTCTAGTGTCCTTCGTTTGGGAGAAAAATGCAATGGTACAAGACAGCTTTTCCATGCCAATATCTCTCTTTTGCAAAGAGCTGCGCATTGGAAAAATCAGGGCTATGTCGTGTAGATGATGGCCTAACAGGAGGCTTTAAAATTTTCTTTCTAGTGTCCTTCGTTTGGGAGAAAAATGCAAAGGTACAAGACAGCTTTTCCTTGCCAATATCTCTCTTTTGCAAAGAGCTGCGCATTGGAAAATTCAGGGCTATGTCGTGTAGATGATGGCCTAACAGGAGGCTTTAAAATTTTCTTTCTAGTGTCCTTCGTTTGGGAGAAAAATGCAAAGGTACAAGACAGCTTTTCCTTGCCAATATCTCTCTTTTGCAAAGAGCTACGCATTGGAAAATTCAGGGCTATGTCGTGTAGATGATGGCCTAACAGGAGGCTTTAAAATTTTCTTTCTAGTGTCCTTCGTTTGGGAGAAAAATGCAATGGTACAAGACAGCTTTTCCTTGCCAATATCTCTCTTTTGCAAAGAGCTGCGCATTGGAAAATTCAGGGCTATGTCGTGTAGATGATGGCCTAACAGGAGGCTTTAAAATTTTCTTTCTAGTGTCCTTCGTTTGGGAGAAAAATGCAATGGTACAAGACAGCTTTTCCTTGCCAATATCTCTCTTTTGCAAAGAGCTGCGCATTGGAAAATTCAGGGCTATGTCGTGTAGATGATGGCCTAACAGGAGGCTTTAAAATTTCAATTCTAGTGTCCTTCGTTTGGGAGAAAAATGCAAAGGTACAAGACAGCTTTTCCTTGCCAATATCTCTCTTTTGCAAAGAGCTACGCATTGGAAAATTCAGGGCTATGTCGTGTAGATGATGGCCTAACAGGAGGCTTTAAAATTTTCTTTCTAGTGTCCTTCGTTTGGGAGAAAAATGCAAAGGTACAAGACAGCTTTTCCTTGCCAATATCTCTCTTTTGCAAAGAGCTGCGCATTTGAAAATTCAGGGCTATGTCGTGTAGATGATGGCCTAACAGGAGGCTTTAAAATTTTCTTTCTAGTGTCCTTCGTTTGGGAGAAAAATGCAAAGGTACAAGACAGCTTTTCCTTGCCAATATCTCTCTTTTGCAAAGAGCTGCGCATTGGAAAAATCAGGGCTATGTCGTGTAGATGATGGCCTAACAGGAGGCTTTAAAATTTTCTTTCTAGTGTCCTTCGTTTGGGAGAAAAATGCAAAGGTACAAGACAGCTATTCCTTGCCAATATCTCTCTTTTGCAAAGAGCTGCGCATTGGAAAAATCAGGGCTATGTCGTGTAGATGATGGCCTAACAGGAGGCTTTAAAATTTTAATTCTAGTGTCCTTCGTTTGGGAGAAAAATGCAAAGGTACAAGACAGCTTTTCCTTGCCAATATCTCTCTTTTGCAAAGAGCTACGCATTGGAAATTTCAGGGCTATGTCGTGTAGATGATGGCCTAACAGGAGGCTTTAAAATTTTAATTCTAGTGTCCTTCGTTTGGGAGAAAAATGCAAAGGTACAAGACAGCTTTTCCTTGCCAATATCTCTCTTTTGCAAAGAGCTACGCATTGGAAAATTCAGGGCTATGTCGTGTAGATGATGGCCTAACAGGAGGCTTTAAAATTTTAATTCTAGTGTTCTTCGTTTGGGAGAAAAATGCAAAGGTACCTGACAGCTTTTCCTTGCCAATATCTCTCTTTTGCAAAGAGCTGCGCATTGGAAAATTCAGGGCTATGTCGTGTAGATGATGGCCTAACAGGAGGCTTTAAAATTTTCTTTCTAGTGTCCTTCGTTTGGGAGAAAAATGCAATGGTACAAGACAGCTTTTCCTTGCCAATATCTCTCTTTTGCAAAGAGCTGCGCATTGGAAAATTCAGGGCTATGTCGTGTAGATGATGGCCTAACAGGAGGCTTTAAAATTTTCTTTCTAGTGTCCTTCGTTTGGGAGAAAAATGCAATGGTACAAGACAGCTTTTCCTTGCCAATATCTCTCTTTTGCAAAGAGCTGCGCATTGGAAAATTCAGGGCTATGTCGTGTAGATGATGGCCTAACAGGAGGCTTTAAAATTTCTATTCTAGTGTCCTTCGTTTGGGAGAAAAATGCAAAGGTACAAGACAGCTTTTCCTTGCCAATATCTCTCTTTTGCAAAGAGCTACGCATTGGAAAATTCAGGGCTATGTCGTGTAGATGATGGCCTAACAGGAGGCTTTAAAATTTTCTTTCTAGTGTCCTTCGTTTGGGAGAAAAATGCAATGGTACAAGACAGCTTTTCCTTGCCAATATCTCTCTTTTGCAAAGAGCTGCGCATTGGAAAAATCAGGGCTATGTCGTGTAGATGATGGCCTAACAGGAGGCTTTAAAATTTTCTTTCTAGTGTCCTTCGTTTGGGAGAAAAATGCAATGGTACAAGACAGCTTTTCCTTGCCAATATCTCTCTTTTGCAAAGAGCTGCGCATTGGAAAAATCAGGGCTATGTCGTGTAGATGATGGCCTAACAGGAGGCTTTAAAATTTTCTTTCTAGTGTCCTTCGTTTGGGAGAAAAATGCAAAGGTACAAGACAGCTTTTCCTTGCCAATATCTCTCTTTTGCAAAGAGCTGCGCATTGGAAAATTCAGGGCTATGTCGTGTAGATGATGGCCTAACAGGAGGCTTTAAAATTTTCTTTCTAGTGTCCTTCGTTTGGGAGAAAAATGCAATGGTACAAGACAGCTTTTCCTTGCCAATATCTCTCTTTTGCAAAGAGCTGCGCATTGGAAAATTCAGGGCTATGTCGTGTAGATGATGGCCTAACAGGAGGCTTTAAAATTTCTATTCTAGTGTCCTTCGTTTGGGAGAAAAATGCAAAGGTACAAGACAGCTTTTCCTTGCCAATATCTCTCTTTTGCAAAGAGCTACGCATTGGAAAATTCAGGGCTATGTCGTGTAGATGATGGCCTAACAGGAGGCGTTAAAATTTTCTTTCTAGTGTCCTTCGTTTGGGAGAAAAATGCAAAGGTACAAGACAGCTTTTCCTTGCCAATAACTCTCTTTTGCAAAGAGCTGCGCATTGGAAAATTCAGGGCTATGTCGTGTAGATGATGGCCTAACAGGAGGCTTTAAAATTTTCTTTCTAGTGTCCTTCGTTTGGGAGAAAAATGCAAAGGTACAAGACAGCTTTTCCTTGCCAATATCTCTCTTTTGCAAAGAGCTGCGCATTGGAAAATTCAGGGCTATGTCGTGTAGATGATGGCCTAACAGGAGGCTTTAAAATTTTCTTTCTAGTGTCCTTCGTTTGGGAGAAAAATGCAATGGTACAAGACAGCTTTTCCTTGCCAATATCTCTCTTTTGCAAAGAGCTGCGCATTGGAAAAATCAGGGCTATGTCGTGTAGATGATGGCCTAACAGGAGGCTTTAAAATTTTCTTTCTAGTGTCCTTCGTTTGGGAGAAAAATGCAAAGGTACAAGACAGCTTTTCCTTGCCAATATCTCTCTTTTGCAAAGAGCTACGCATTGGAAAACTCAGGGCTATGTCGTGTAGATGATGGCCTAACAGGAGGCTTTAAAATTTTCTTTCTAGTGTCCTTCGTTTGGGAGAAAAATGCAAAGGTACAAGACAGCTTTTCCTTGCCAATATCTCTCTTTTGCAAAGAGCTGCGCATTGGAAAATTCAGGGCTATGTCGTGTAGATGATGGCATAACAGGAGGCTTTAAAATTTTCTTTCTTGTGTCCTTCGTTTGGGAGAAAAATGCAAAGGTACAAGACAGCTTTTCCTTGCCAATATCTCTCTTTTGCAAAGAGCTGTGCATTGGAAAATTCAGGGCTATATCGTGTAGATGATGGCCTAACAGGAGGCTTTAACATTTTAATTCTAGTGTCCTTCGTTTGGGAGAGAAATGCAAAGGTACAAGACAGCTTTTCCTTGCCAATATCTCTCTTTTGCAAAGAGCTACGCATTGGAAAATTCAGGGCTATGTCGTGTAGATGATGGCCTAACAGGAGGCTTTAAAATTTTAATTCTAGTGTCCTTCGTTTGGGAGAAAAATGCAAAGGTACAAGACAGCTTTTCCTTGCCAATATCTCTCTTTTGCAAAGAGCTGCGCATTGGAAAATTCAGGGCTATGTCGTGTAGATGATGGCCTAACAGGAGGCTTTAAAATTTTAATTCTAGTGTCCTTCGTTTGCGAGAAAAATGCAATGGTACAAGACAGCTTTTCCTTGCCAATATCTCTCTTTTGCAAAGAGCTGCGCATTGGAAAATTCAGGGCTATGTCGTGTAGATGATGGCCTAACAGGAGGCTTTAAAATTTTCTGTCTAGTGTCCTTCGTTTGGGAGAAAAATGCAATGGTACAAGACAGCTTTTCCTTGCCAATATCTCTCTTTTGCAAAGAGCTACGCATTGGAAAATTCAGGGCTATGTCGTGTAGATGATGGCCTAACAGGAGGCTTTAAAATTTTCTGTCTAGTGTCCTTCGTTTGCGAGAAAAATGCAATGGTACAAGACAGCTTTTCCTTGCCAATATCTCTCTTTTGCAAAGAGCTGCGCATTGGAAAATTCAGGGCTATGTCGTGTAGATGATGGCCTAACAGGAGGCTTTAAAATTTTCTTTCTAGTGTCCTTCGTTTGGGAGAAAAATGCAATGGTACAAGACAGCTTTTCCTTGCCAATATCTCTCTTTTGCAAAGAGCTACGCATTGGAAAATTCAGGGCTATGTCGTGTAGATGATGGCCTAACAGGAGGCTTTAAAATTTTCTTTCTAGTGTCCTTCGTTTGCGAGAAAAATGCAATGGTACAAGACAGCTTTTCCTTGCCAATATCTCTCTTTTGCAAAGAGCTGCGCATTGGAAAATTCAGGGCTATGTCGTGTAGATGATGGCCTAACAGGAGGCTTTAAAATTTTCTTTCTAGTGTCCTTCGTTTGGGAGAAAAATGCAATGGTACAAGACAGCTTTTCCTTGCCAATATCTCTCTTTTGCAAAGAGCTGCGCATTGGAAAATTCAGGGCTATGTCGTGTAGATGATGGCCTAACAGGTGGCATTAAAATTTCTATTCTAGTGTCCTTCGTTTGGGAGAAAAATGCAAAGGTACAAGACAGCTTTTCCTTGCCAATAACTCTCTTTTGCAAAGAGCTGCGCATTGGAAAATTCAGGGCTATGTCGTGTAGATGATGGCCTAACAGGAGGCTTTAAAATTTTCTTTCTAGTGTCCTTCGTTTGGGAGAAAAATGCAATGGTACAAGACAGCTTTTCCTTGCCAATATCTCTCTTTTGCAAAGAGCTGCGCATTGGAAAAATCAGGGCTATGTCGTGTAGATGATGGCCTAACAGGAGGCTTTAAAATTTTATTTCTAGTGTCCTTCGTTTGGGAGAAAAATGCAAAGGTACAAGACAGCTTTTCCTTGCCAATATCTCTCTTTTGCAAAGAGCTGCGCATTGGAAAATTCAGGGCTATGTCGTGTAGATGATGGCCTAACAGGAGGCTTTAAAATTTTCTTTCTAGTGTCCTTCGTTTGGGAGAAAAATGCAAAGGTACAAGACAGCTTTTCCTTGCCAATATCTCTCTTTTGCAAAGAGCTGCGCATTGGAAAATTCAGGGCTATGTCGTGTAGATGATGGCCTAACAGGAGGCTTTAAAATTTTCTTTCTAGTGTCCTTCGTTTGGGAGAAAAATGCAATGGTACAAGACAGCTTTTCCTTGCCAATATCTCTCTTTTGCAAAGAGCTGCGCATTGGAAAAATCAGGGCTATGTCGTGTAGATGATGGCCTAACAGGAGGCTTTAAAATTTTCTTTCTATTGTCCTTCGTTTGGGAGAAAAATGCAAAGGTACAAGACAGCTTTTCCTTGCCAATATCTCTCTTTTGCAAAGAGCTGCGCATTGGAAAATTCAGGGCTATGTCGTGTAGATGATGGCCTAACAGGAGGCTTTAAAATTTTCTTTCTAGTGTCCTTCGTTTGGGAGAAAAATGCAAAGGTACAAGACAGCTTTTCCTTGCCAATATCTCTCTTTTGCAAAGAGCTACGCATTGGAAAATTCAGGGCTATGTCGTGTAGATGATGGCCTAACAGGAGGCTTTAAAATTTTCTTTCTAGTGTCCTTCGTTTGGGAGAAAAATGCAATGGTACAAGACAGCTTTTCCTTGCCAATATCTCTCTTTTGCAAAGAGCTGCGCATTGGAAAATTCAGGGCTATGTCGTGTAGATGATGGCCTAACAGGAGGCTTTAAAATTTTCTTTCTTGTGTCCTTCGTTTGGGAGAAAAATGCAAAGGTACAAGACAGCTTTTCCTTGCCAATATCTCTCTTTTGCAAAGAGCTGTGCATTGGAAAATTCAGGGCTATATCGTGTAGATGATGGCCTAACAGGAGGCTTTAAAATTTTAATTCTAGTGTCCTTCGTTTGGGAGAAAAATGCAAAGGTACAAGACAGTTTTCCTTGACAATATCTCTCTTTTGCAAAGAGCTACGCATTGGAAAATTCAGGGCTATGTCGTGTAGATGATGGCCTAACAGGAGGCTTTAAAATTTCAATTCTAGTGTCCTTCGTTTGGGAGAAAAATGCAAAGGTACAAGACAGCTTTTCCTTGCCAATATCTCTCTTTTGCAAAGAGCTGCGCATTGGAAAATTCAGGGCTATGTCGTGTAGATGATGGCCTAACAGGAGGCTTTAAAATTTTCTTTCTAGTGTCCTTCGTTTGGGAGAAAAATGCAATGGTACAAGACAGCTTTTCCTTGCCAATATCTCTCTTTTGCAAAGAGCTGCGCATTGGAAAAATCAGGGCTATGTCGTGTAGATGATGGCCTAACAGGAGGCTTTAAAATTTTCTTTCTAGTGTCCTTCGTTTGGGAGAAAAATGCAAAGGTACAAGACAGCTTTTCCTTGCCAATATCTCTCTTTTGCAAAGAGCTGCGCATTGGAAAATTCAGGGCTATGTCGTGTAGATGATGGCCTAACAGGAGGCTTTAAAATTTTCTTTCTAGTGTCCTTCGTTTGGGAGAAAAATGCAAAGGTACAAGACAGCTTTTCCTTGCCAATATCTCTCTTTTGCAAAGAGCTGCGCATTGGAAAATTCAGGGCTATGTCGTGTAGATGATGGCCTAACAGG
The DNA here is from genome assembly GCF_028390025.1 of Pseudophryne corroboree. Taxonomy (NCBI): domain Eukaryota; kingdom Metazoa; phylum Chordata; class Amphibia; order Anura; family Myobatrachidae; genus Pseudophryne; species Pseudophryne corroboree. Next base: position 56,791 of record NW_026968596.1, read on the forward strand.
AGGCTTTAAAATTTTCTTTCTAGTGACCTTCGTTTGGGAGAAAAATGCAAAGGTACAAGACAGCTTTTCCTTGCCAATATCTCTCTTTTGCAAAGAGCTGCGCATTGGAAAATTCAGGGCTATGTCGTGTAGATGATGGCCTAACAGGAGGCTTTAAAATTTTCTTTCTAGTGTCCTTCGTTTGGGAGAAAAATGCAATGGTACAAGACAGCTTTTCCATGCCAATATCTCTCTTTTGCAAAGAGCTGCGCATTGGAAAAATCAGGGCTATGTCGTGTAGATGATGGCCTAACAGGAGGCTTTAAAATTTTCTTTCTAGTGTCCTTCGTTTGGGAGAAAAATGCAAAGGTACAAGACAGCTTTTCCTTGCCAATATCTCTCTTTTGCAAAGAGCTGCGCATTGGAAAATTCAGGGCTATGTCGTGTAGATGATGGCCTAACAGGAGGCTTTAAAATTTTCTTTCTAGTGTCCTTCGTTTGGGAGAAAAATGCAAAGGTACAAGACAGCTTTTCCTTGCCAATATCTCTCTTTTGCAAAGAGCTACGCATTGGAAAATTCAGGGCTATGTCGTGTAGATGATGGCCTAACAGGAGGCTTTAAAATTTTCTTTCTAGTGTCCTTCGTTTGGGAGAAAAATGCAATGGTACAAGACAGCTTTTCCTTGCCAATATCTCTCTTTTGCAAAGAGCTGCGCATTGGAAAATTCAGGGCTATGTCGTGTAGATGATGGCCTAACAGGAGGCTTTAAAATTTTCTTTCTAGTGTCCTTCGTTTGGGAGAAAAATGCAATGGTACAAGACAGCTTTTCCTTGCCAATATCTCTCTTTTGCAAAGAGCTGCGCATTGGAAAATTCAGGGCTATGTCGTGTAGATGATGGCCTAACAGGAGGCTTTAAAATTTCAATTCTAGTGTCCTTCGTTTGGGAGAAAAATGCAAAGGTACAAGACAGCTTTTCCTTGCCAATATCTCTCTTTTGCAAAGAGCTACGCATTGGAAAATTCAGGGCTATGTCGTGTAGATGATGGCCTAACAGGAGGCTTTAAAATTTTCTTTCTAGTGTCCTTCGTTTGGGAGAAAAATGCAAAGGTACAAGACAGCTTTTCCTTGCCAATATCTCTCTTTTGCAAAGAGCTGCGCATTTGAAAATTCAGGGCTATGTCGTGTAGATGATGGCCTAACAGGAGGCTTTAAAATTTTCTTTCTAGTGTCCTTCGTTTGGGAGAAAAATGCAAAGGTACAAGACAGCTTTTCCTTGCCAATATCTCTCTTTTGCAAAGAGCTGCGCATTGGAAAAATCAGGGCTATGTCGTGTAGATGATGGCCTAACAGGAGGCTTTAAAATTTTCTTTCTAGTGTCCTTCGTTTGGGAGAAAAATGCAAAGGTACAAGACAGCTATTCCTTGCCAATATCTCTCTTTTGCAAAGAGCTGCGCATTGGAAAATTCAGGGCTATGTCGTGTAGATGATGGCCTAACAGGAGGCTTTAAAATTTTCTTTCTAGTGTCCTTCGTTTGGGAGAAAAATGCAATGGTACAAGACAGCTTTTCCTTGCCAATATCTCTCTTTTGCAAAGAGCTGCGCATTGGAAAAATCAGGGCTATGTCGTGTAGATGATGGCCTAACAGGAGGCTTTAAAATTTTAATTCTAGTGTCCTTCGTTTGGGAGAAAAATGCAAAGGTACAAGACAGCTTTTCCTTGCCAATATCTCTCTTTTGCAAAGAGCTACGCATTGGAAATTTCAGGGCTATGTCGTGTAGATGATGGCCTAACAGGAGGCTTTAAAATTTTAATTCTAGTGTCCTTCGTTTGGGAGAAAAATGCAAAGGTACAAGACAGCTTTTCCTTGCCAATATCTCTCTTTTGCAAAGAGCTACGCATTGGAAAATTCAGGGCTATGTCGTGTAGATGATGGCCTAACAGGAGGCTTTAAAATTTTAATTCTAGTGTTCTTCGTTTGGGAGAAAAATGCAAAGGTACCTGACAGCTTTTCCTTGCCAATATCTCTCTTTTGCAAAGAGCTGCGCATTGGAAAATTCAGGGCTATGTCGTGTAGATGATGGCCTAACAGGAGGCTTTAAAATTTTCTTTCTAGTGTCCTTCGTTTGGGAGAAAAATGCAATGGTACAAGACAGCTTTTCCTTGCCAATATCTCTCTTTTGCAAAGAGCTGCGCATTGGAAAATTCAGGGCTATGTCGTGTAGATGATGGCCTAACAGGAGGCTTTAAAATTTTCTTTCTAGTGTCCTTCGTTTGGGAGAAAAATGCAATGGTACAAGACAGCTTTTCCTTGCCAATATCTCTCTTTTGCAAAGAGCTGCGCATTGGAAAATTCAGGGCTATGTCGTGTAGATGATGGCCTAACAGGAGGCTTTAAAATTTCTATTCTAGTGTCCTTCGTTTGGGAGAAAAATGCAAAGGTACAAGACAGCTTTTCCTTGCCAATATCTCTCTTTTGCAAAGAGCTACGCATTGGAAAATTCAGGGCTATGTCGTGTAGATGATGGCCTAACAGGAGGCTTTAAAATTTTCTTTCTAGTGTCCTTCGTTTGGGAGAAAAATGCAATGGTACAAGACAGCTTTTCCTTGCCAATATCTCTCTTTTGCAAAGAGCTGCGCATTGGAAAAATCAGGGCTATGTCGTGTAGATGATGGCCTAACAGGAGGCTTTAAAATTTTCTTTCTAGTGTCCTTCGTTTGGGAGAAAAATGCAATGGTACAAGACAGCTTTTCCTTGCCAATATCTCTCTTTTGCAAAGAGCTGCGCATTGGAAAAATCAGGGCTATGTCGTGTAGATGATGGCCTAACAGGAGGCTTTAAAATTTTCTTTCTAGTGTCCTTCGTTTGGGAGAAAAATGCAAAGGTACAAGACAGCTTTTCCTTGCCAATATCTCTCTTTTGCAAAGAGCTACGCATTGGAAAACTCAGGGCTATGTCGTGTAGATGATGGCCTAACAGGAGGCTTTAAAATTTTCTTTCTAGTGTCCTTCGTTTGGGAGAAAAATGCAAAGGTACAAGACAGCTTTTCCTTGCCAATATCTCTCTTTTGCAAAGAGCTGCGCATTGGAAAATTCAGGGCTATGTCGTGTAGATGATGGCATAACAGGAGGCTTTAAAATTTTCTTTCTTGTGTCCTTCGTTTGGGAGAAAAATGCAAAGGTACAAGACAGCTTTTCCTTGCCAATATCTCTCTTTTGCAAAGAGCTGTGCATTGGAAAATTCAGGGCTATATCGTGTAGATGATGGCCTAACAGGAGGCTTTAAAATTTTAATTCTAGTGTCCTTCGTTTGGGAGAAAAATGCAAAGGTACAAGACAGCTTTTCCTTGCCAATATCTCTCTTTTGCAAAGAGCTACGCATTGGAAAATTCAGGGCTATGTCGTGTAGATGATGGCCTAACAGGAGGCTTTAAAATTTTAATTCTAGTGTCCTTCGTTTGGGAGAAAAATGCAAAGGTACAAGACAGCTTTTCCTTGCCAATATCTCTCTTTTGCAAAGAGCTGCGCATTGGAAAATTCAGGGCTATGTCGTGTAGATGATGGCCTAACAGGAGGCTTTAAAATTTTCTTTCTAGTGTCCTTCGTTTGGGAGAAAAATGCAATGGTACAAGACAGCTTTTCCTTGCCAATATCTCTCTTTTGCAAAGAGCTACGCATTGGAAAATTCAGGGCTATGTCGTGTAGATGATGGCCTAACAGGAGGCTTTAAAATTTTCTTTCTAGTGTCCTTCGTTTGCGAGAAAAATGCAATGGTACAAGACAGCTTTTCCTTGCCAATATCTCTCTTTTGCAAAGAGCTGCGCATTGGAAAATTCAGGGCTATGTCGTGTAGATGATGGCCTAACAGGAGGCTTTAAAATTTTCTTTCTAGTGTCCTTCGTTTGGGAGAAAAATGCAATGGTACAAGACAGCTTTTCCTTGCCAATATCTCTCTTTTGCAAAGAGCTACGCATTGGAAAATTCAGGGCTATGTCGTGTAGATGATGGCCTAACAGGAGGCTTTAAAATTTTCTTTCTAGTGTCCTTCGTTTGGGAGAAAAATGCAATGGTACAAGACAGCTTTTCCTTGCCAATATCTCTCTTTTGCAAAGAGCTGCGCATTGGAAAATTCAGGGCTATGTCGTGTAGATGATGGCCTAACAGGAGGCTTTAAAATTTTCTTTCTAGTGTCCTTCGTTTGGGAGAAAAATGCAATGGTACAAGACAGCTTTTCCTTGCCAATATCTCTCTTTTGCAAAGAGCTGCGCATTGGAAAAATCAGGGCTATCTCGTGTAGATGATGGCCTAACAGGAGGCTTTAAAATTTTCTTTCTAGTGTCCTTCGTTTGGGAGAAAAATGCAAAGGTACAAGACAGCTTTTCCTTGCCAATATCTCTCTTTTGCAAAGAGCTGCGCATTGGAAAATTCAGGGCTATGTCGTGTAGATGATGGCCTAACAGGAGGCTTTAAAATTTTCTTTCTAGTGTCCTTCGTTTGGGAGAAAAATGCAAAGGTACAAGACAGCTTTTCCTTGCCAATATCTCTCTTTTGCAAAGAGCTGCGCATTGGAAAATTCAGGGCTATGTCGTGTAGATGATGGCCTAACAGGAGGCTTTAAAATTTTCTTTCTAGTGTCCTTCGTTTGGGAGAAAAATGCAAAGGTACAAGACAGCTTTTCCTTGCCAATATCTCTCTTTTGCAAAGAGCTGCGCATTGGAAAATTCAGGGCTATGTCGTGTAGATGATGGCCTAACTGGAGGCTTTAAAATTTTCTTTCTAGTGTCCTTCGTTTGGGAGAAAAATGCAAAGGTACAAGACAGCTTTTCCTTGCCAATATCTCTCTTTTGCAAAGAGCTGCGCATTGGAAAATTCAGGGCTATGTCGTGTAGATGATGGCCTAACAGGAGGCTTTAAAATTTTCTTTCTAGTGTCCTTCGTTTGGGAGAAAAATGCAAAGGTACAAGACAGCTTTTCCTTGCCAATATCTCTCTTTTGCAAAGAGCTACGCATTGGAAAATCCAGGGCTATGTCGTGTAGATGATGGCCTAACAGGAGGCTTTAAAATTTTCTTTCTAGTGTCCTTCGTTTGGGAGAAAAATGCAATGGTACAAGACAGCTTTTCCTTGCCAATATCTCTCTTTTGCAAAGAGCTGCGCATTGGAAAATTCAGGGCTATGTCGTGTAGATGATGGCCTAACAGGAGGCTTTAAAATTTTCTTTCTAGTGTCCTTCGTTTGGGAGAAAAATGCAATGGTACAAGACAGCTTTTCCTTGCCAATATCTCTCTTTTGCAAAGAGCTGCGCTTGGAAAATTCAGGGCTATGTCGTGTAGATGATGGCCTAACAGGAGGCTTTAAAATTTCAATTCTAGTGTCCTTCGTTTGGGAGAAAAATGCAAAGGTACAAGACAGCTTTTCCTTGCCAATATCTCTCTTTTGCAAAGAGCTACGCATTGGAAAATTCAGGGCTATGTCGTGTAGATGATGGCCTAACAGGAGGCTTTAAAATTCAATTCTAGTGTCCTTCGTTTGGGAGAAAAATGCAAAGGTACAAGACAGCTTTTCCTTGCCAATATCTCTCTTTTGCAAAGAGCTGCGCATTGGAAAATTCAGGGCTATGTCGTGTAGATGATGGCCTAACAGGAGGCTTGAAAATTTTCTTTCTAGTGTCCTTCGTTTGGGAGAAAAATGCAAAGGTACAAGACAGCTTTTCCTTGCCAATATCTCTCTTTTGCAAAGAGCTGCGCATTGGAAAATTCAGGGCTATGTCGTGTAGATGATGGCCTAACAGGAGGCTTTAAAATTTTCTTTCTAGTGTCCTTCGTTTGGGAGAAAAATGCAAAGGTACAAGACAGCTTTTCCTTGCCAATATCTCTCTTTTGCAAAGAGCTGCGCATTGGAAAATTCAGGGCTATGTCGTGTAGATGATGGCCTAACAGGAGGCTTTAAAATTTTCTTTCTAGTGTCCTTCGTTTGGGAGAAAAATGCAATGGTACAAGACAGCTTTTCCTTGCCAATATCTCTCTTTTGCAAAGAGCTGCGCATTGGAAAATTCAGGGCTATGTCGTGTAGATGATGGCCTAACAGGAGGCTTTAAAATTTCAATTCTAGTGTCCTTCGTTTGGGAGAAAAATGCAAAGGTACAAGACAGCTTTTCCTTGCCAATATCTCTCTTTTGCAAAGAGCTACGCATTGGAAAATTCAGGGCTATGTCGTGTAGATGATGGCCTAACAGGAGGCTTTAAAATTTCAATTCTAGTGTCCTTCGTTTGGGAGAAAAATGCAAAGGTACAAGACAGCTTTTCCTTGCCAATATCTCTCTTTTGCAAAGAGCTGCGCATTGGAAAATTCAGGGCTATGTCGTGTAGATGATGGCCTAACAGGAGGCTTGAAAATTTTCTTTCTAGTGTCCTTCGTTTGGGAGAAAAATGCAAAGGTACAAGACAGCTTTTCCTTGCCAATATCTCTCTTTTGCAAAGAGCTGCGCATTGGAAAATTCAGGGCTATGTCGTGTAGATGATGGCCTAACAGGAGGCTTTAAAATTTTAATTCTAGTGTCCTTCGTTTGGGAGAAAAATGCAAAGGTACAAGACAGCTTTTCCTTGCCAATATCTCTCTTTTGCAAAGAGCTACGCATTGGAAAATTCAGGGCTATGTCGTGTAGATGATGGCCTAACAGGAGGCTTTAAAATTTTCTTTCTAGTGTCCTTCGTTTGGGAGAAAAATGCAATGGTACAAGACAGCTTTTCCTTGCCAATATCTCTCTTTTGCAAAGAGCTGCGCATTGGAAAAATCAGGGCTATGTCGTGTAGATGATGGCCTAACAGGAGGCTTTAAAATTTTCTTTCTAGTGTCCTTCGTTTGGGAGAAAAATGCAATGGTACAAGACAGCTTTTCCTTGCCAATATCTCTCTTTTGCAAAGAGCTGCGCATTGGAAAAATCAGGGCTATGTCGTGTAGATGATGGCCTAACAGGAGGCTTTAAAATTTTCTTTCTAGTGTCCTTCGTTTGGGAGAAAAATGCAAAGGTACAAGACAGCTTTTCCTTGCCAATATCTCTCTTTTGCAAAGAGCTACGCATTGGAAAATTCAGGGCTATGTCGTGTAGATGATGGCATAACAGGAGGCTTTAAAATTTTCTTTCTTGTGTCCTTCGTTTGGGAGAAAAATGCAAAGGTACAAGACAGCTTTTCCTTGCCAATATCTCTCTTTTGCAAAGAGCTGTGCATTGGAAAATTCAGGGCTATATCGTGTAGATGATGGCCTAACAGGAGGCTTTAAAATTTTAATTCTAGTGTCCTTCGTTTGGGAGAAAAATGCAAAGGTACAAGACAGCTTTTCCTTGCCAATATCTCTCTTTTGCAAAGAGCTACGCATTGGAAAATTCAGGGCTATGTCGTGTAGATGATGGCCTAACAGGAGGCTTTAAAATTTTAATTCTAGTGTCCTTCGTTTGGGAGAAAAATGCAAAGGTACAAGACAGCTTTTCCTTGCCAATATCTCTCTTTTGCAAAGAGCTGCGCATTGGAAAATTCAGGGCTATGTCGTGTAGATGATGGCCTAACAGGAGGCTTTAAAATTTTCTTTCTAGTGTCCTTCGTTTGGGAGAAAAATGCAATGGTACAAGACAGCTTTTCCTTGCCAATATCTCTCTTTTGCAAAGAGCTACGCATTGGAAAATTCAGGGCTATGTCGTGTAGATGATGGCCTAACAGGAGGCTTTAAAATTTTCTTTCTAGTGTCCTTCGTTTGCGAGAAAAATGCAATGGTACAAGACAGCTTTTCCTTGCCAATATCTCTCTTTTGCAAAGAGCTGCGCATTGGAAAATTCAGGGCTATGTCGTGTAGATGATGGCCTAACAGGAGGCTTTAAAATTTTCTTTCTAGTGTCCTTCGTTTGGGAGAAAAATGCAATGGTACAAGACAGCTTTTCCTTGCCAATATCTCTCTTTTGCAAAGAGCTATGCATTGGAAAATTCAGGGCTATGTCGTGTAGATGATGGCCTAACAGGAGGCTTTAAAATTTTCTTTCTAGTGTCCTTCGTTTGGGAGAAAAATGCAATGGTACAAGACAGCTTTTCCTTGCCAATATCTCTCTTTTGCAAAGAGCTGCGCATTGGAAAATTCAGGGCTATGTCGTGTAGATGATGGCCTAACAGGAGGCTTTAAAATTTTCTTTCTAGTGTCCTTCGTTTGGGAGAAAAATGCAATGGTACAAGACAGCTTTTCCTTGCCAATATCTCTCTTTTGCAAAGAGCTGCGCATTGGAAAAATCAGGGCTATCTCGTGTAGATGATGGCCTAACAGGAGGCTTTAAAATTTTCTTTCTAGTGTCCTTCGTTTGGGAGAAAAATGCAAAGGTACAAGACAGCTTTTCCTTGCCAATATCTCTCTTTTGCAAAGAGCTGCGCATTGGAAAATTCAGGGCTATGTCGTGTAGATGATGGCCTAACAGGAGGCTTTAAAATTTTCTTTCTAGTGTCCTTCGTTTGGGAGAAAAATGCAAAGGTACAAGACAGCTTTTCCTTGCCAATATCTCTCTTTTGCAAAGAGCTGCGCATTGGAAAATTCAGGGCTATGTCGTGTAGATGATGGCCTAACAGGAGGCTTTAAAATTTTCTTTCTAGTGTCCTTCGTTTGGGAGAAAAATGCAAAGGTACAAGACAGCTTTTCCTTGCCAATATCTCTCTTTTGCAAAGAGCTGCGCATTGGAAAATTCAGGGCTATGTCGTGTAGATGATGGCCTAACTGGAGGCTTTAAAATTTTCTTTCTAGTGTCCTTCGTTTGGGAGAAAAATGCAAAGGTACAAGACAGCTTTTCCTTGCCAATATCTCTCTTTTGCAAAGAGCTGCGCATTGGAAAATTCAGGGCTATGTCGTGTAGATGATGGCCTAACAGGAGGCTTTAAAATTTTCTTTCTAGTGTCCTTCGTTTGGGAGAAAAATGCAAAGGTACAAGACAGCTTTTCCTTGCCAATATCTCTCTTTTGCAAAGAGCTACGCATTGGAAAATTCAGGGCTATGTCGTGTAGATGATGGCCTAACAGGAGGCTTTAAAATTTTCTTTCTAGTGTCCTTCGTTTGGGAGAAAAATGCAATGGTACAAGACAGCTTTTCCTTGCCAATATCTCTCTTTTGCAAAGAGCTGCGCATTGGAAAATTCAGGGCTATGTCGTGTAGATGATGGCCTAACAGGAGGCTTTAAAATTTTCTTTCTAGTGTCCTTCGTTTGGGAGAAAAATGCAATGGTACAAGACAGCTTTTCCTTGCCAATATCTCTCTTTTGCAAAGAGCTGCGCATTGGAAAATTCAGGGCTATGTCGTGTAGATGATGGCCTAACAGGAGGCTTTAAAATTTCAATTCTAGTGTCCTTCGTTTGGGAGAAAAATGCAAAGGTACAAGACAGCTTTTCCTTGCCAATATCTCTCTTTTGCAAAGAGCTACGCATTGGAAAATTCAGGGCTATGTCGTGTAGATGATGGCCTAACAGGAGGCTTTAAAATTTCAATTCTAGTGTCCTTCGTTTGGGAGAAAAATGCAAAGGTACAAGACAGCTTTTCCTTGCCAATATCTCTCTTTTGCAAAGAGCTGCGCATTGGAAAATTCAGGGCTATGTCGTGTAGATGATGGCCTAACAGGAGGCTTGAAAATTTTCTTTCTAGTGTCCTTCGTTTGGGAGAAAAATGCAAAGGTACAAGACAGCTTTTCCTTGCCAATATCTCTCTTTTGCAAAGAGCTGCGCATTGGAAAATTCAGGGCTATGTCGTGTAGATGATGGCCTAACAGGAGGCTTTAAAATTTTCTTTCTAGTGTCCTTCGTTTGGGAGAAAAATGCAATGGTACAAGACAGCTTTTCCTTGCCAATATCTCTCTTTTGCAAAGAGCTGCGCATTGGAAAAATCAGGGCTATGTCGTGTAGATGATGGCCTAACAGGAGGCTTTAAAATTTTCTTTCTAGTGTCCTTCGTTTGGGAGAAAAATGCAAAGGTACAAGACAGCTTTTCCTTGCCAATATCTCTCTTTTGCAAAGAGCTGCGCATTGGAAAATTCAGGGCTATGTCGTGTAGATGATGGCCTAACAGGAGGCTTTAAAATTTTCTTTCTAGTGTCCTTCGTTTGGGAGAAAAATGCAAAGGTACAAGACAGCTTTTCCTTGCCAATATCTCTCTTTTGCAAAGAGCTGCGCATTGGAAAATTCAGGGCTATGTCGTGTAGATGATGGCCTAACAGGAGGCTTTAAAATTTTCTTTCTAGTGTCCTTCGTTTGGGAGAAAAATGCAATGGTACAAGACAGCTTTTCCTTGCCAATATCTCTCTTTTGCAAAGAGCTGCGCATTGGAAAAATCAGGACTATGTCGTGTAGATGATGGCCTAACAGGAGGCTTTAAAATTTTCTTTCTAGTGTCCTTCGTTTGGGAGAAAAATGCAAAGGTACAAGACAGCTTTTCCTTGCCAATATCTCTCTTTTGCAAAGAGCTGCGCATTGGAAAATTCAGGGCTATGTCGTGTAGATGATGGCCTAACAGGAGGCTTTAAAATTTTCTTTCTAGTGTCCTTCGTTTGGGAGAAAAATGCAAAGGTACAAGACAGCTTTTCCTTGCCAATATCTCTCTTTTGCAAAGAGCTACGCATTGGAAAATTCAGGGCTATGTCGTGTAGATGATGGCCTAACAGGAGGCTTTAAAATTTTCTTTCTAGTGTCCTTCGTTTGGGAGAAAAATGCAAAGGTACAAGACAGCTTTTCCTTGCCAATATCTCTCTTTTGCAAAGAGCTACGCATTGGAAAATTCAGGGCTATGTCGTGTAGATGATGGCCTAACAGGAGGCTTTAAAATTTTCTTTCTAGTGTCCTTCGTTTGGGAGAAAAATGCAAAGGTACAAGACAGCTTTTCCTTGCCAATATCTCTCTTTTGCAAAGAGCTACGCATTGGAAAATTCAGGGCTATGTCGTGTAGATGATGGCCTAACAGGAGGCTTTAAAATTTTCTTTCTAGTGTCCTTCGTTTGGGAGAAAAATGCAAAGGTACAAGACAGCTTTTCCTTGCCAATATCTCTCTTTTGCAAAGAGCTACGCATTGGAAAATTCAGGGCTATGTCGTGTAGATGATGGCCTAACAGGAGGCTTTAAAATTTTCTTTCTAGTGTCCTTCGTTTGGGAGAAAAATGCAAAGGTACAAGACAGCTTTTCCTTGCCAATATCTCTCTTTTGCAAAGAGCTACGCATTGGAAAATTCAGGGCTATGTCGTGTAGATGATGGCCTAACAGGAGGCTTTAAAATTTTCTTTCTAGTGTCCTTCGTTTGGGAGAAAAATGCAAAGGTACAAGACAGCTTTTCCTTGCCAATATCTCTCTTTTGCAAAGAGCTACGCATTGGAAAATTCAGGGCTATGTCGTGTAGATGATGGCCTAACAGGAGGCTTTAAAATTTTCTTTCTAGTGTCCTTCGTTTGGGAGAAAAATGCAATGGTACAAGACAGCTTTTCCTTGCCAATATCTCTCTTTTGCAAAGAGCTGCGCATTGGAAAATTAAGGGCTATGTCGTGTAGATGATGGCCTAACAGGAGGCTTTAAAATTTTCTTTCTAGTGTCCTTCGTTTGGGAGAAAAATGCAATGGTACAAGACAGCTTTTCCTTGCCAATATCTCTCTTTTGCAAAGAGCTGCGCATTGGAAAATTCAGGGCTATGTCGTGTAGATGATGGCCTAACAGGAGGCTTTAAAATTTCAATTCTAGTGTCCTTCGTTTGGGAGAAAAATGCAAAGGTACAAGACAGCTTTTCCTTGCCAATATCTCTCTTTTGCAAAGAGCTACGCATTGGAAAATTCAGGGCTATGTCGTGTAGATGATGGCCTAACAGGAGGCTTTAAAATTTTCTTTCTAGTGTCCTTCGTTTGGGAGAAAAATGCAAAGGTACAAGACAGCTTTTCCTTGCCAATATCTCTCTTTTGCAAAGAGCTGCGCATTTGAAAATTCAGGGCTATGTCGTGTAGATGATGGCCTAACAGGAGGCTTTAAAATTTTCTTTCTAGTGTCCTTCGTTTGGGAGAAAAATGCAAAGGTACAAGACAGCTTTTCCTTGCCAATATCTCTCTTTTGCAAAGAGCTGCGCATTGGAAAAATCAGGGCTATGTCGTGTAGATGATGGCCTAACAGGAGGCTTTAAAATTTTCTTTCTAGTGTCCTTCGTTTGGGAGAAAAATGCAAAGGTACAAGACAGCTATTCCTTGCCAATATCTCTCTTTTGCAAAGAGCTGCGCATTGGAAAATTCAGGGCTATGTCGTGTAGATGATGGCCTAACAGGAGGCTTTAAAATTTTCTTTCTAGTGTCCTTCGTTTGGGAGAAAAATGCAATGGTACAAGACAGCTTTTCCTTGCCAATATCTCTCTTTTGCAAAGAGCTGCGCATTGGAAAAATCAGGGCTATGTCGTGTAGATGATGGCCTAACAGGAGGCTTTAAAATTTTAATTCTAGTGTCCTTCGTTTGGGAGAAAAATGCAAAGGTACAAGACAGCTTTTCCTTGCCAATATCTCTCTTTTGCAAAGAGCTACGCATTGGAAATTTCAGGGCTATGTCGTGTAGATGATGGCCTAACAGGAGGCTTTAAAATTTTAATTCTAGTGTCCTTCGTTTGGGAGAAAAATGCAAAGGTACAAGACAGCTTTTCCTTGCCAATATCTCTCTTTTGCAAAGAGCTACGCATTGGAAAATTCAGGGCTATGTCGTGTAGATGATGGCCTAACAGGAGGCTTTAAAATTTTAATTCTAGTGTCCTTCGTTTGGGAGAAAAATGCAAAGGTACCTGACAGCTTTTCCTTGCCAATATCTCTCTTTTGCAAAGAGCTGCGCATTGGAAAATTCAGGGCTATGTCGTGTAGATGATGGCCTAACAGGAGGCTTTAAAATTTTCTTTCTAGTGTCCTTCGTTTGGGAGAAAAATGCAATGGTACAAGACAGCTTTTCCTTGCCAATATCTCTCTTTTGCAAAGAGCTACGCATTGGAAAATTCAGGGCTATGTCGTGTAGATGATGGCCTAACAGGAGGCTTTAAAATTTTCTTTCTAGTGTCCTTCGTTTGCGAGAAAAATGCAATGGTACAAGACAGCTTTTCCTTGCCAATATCTCTCTTTTGCAAAGAGCTGCGCATTGGAAAATTCAGGGCTATGTCGTGTAGATGATGGCCTAACAGGAGGCTTTAAAATTTTCTTTCTAGTGTCCTTCGTTTGGGAGAAAAATGCAATGGTACAAGACAGCTTTCCCTTGCCAATATCTCTCTTTTGCAAAGAGCTGCGCATTGGAAAAATCAGGGCTATGTCGTGTAGATGATGGCCTAACAGGAGGCTTTAAAATTTTCTTTCTAGTGTCCTTCGTTTGGGAGAAAAATGCAAAGGTACAAGACAGCTTTTCCTTGCCAATATCTCTCTTTTGCAAAGAGCTACGCATTGGAAAACTCAGGGCTATGTCGTGTAGATGATGGCCTAACAGGAGGCTTTAAAATTTTCTTTCTAGTGTCCTTCGTTTGGGAGAAAAATGCAAAGGTACAAGACAGCTTTTCCTTGCCAATATCTCTCTTTTGCAAAGAGCTGCGCATTGGAAAATTCAGGGCTATGTCGTGTAGATGATGGCATAACAGGAGGCTTTAAAATTTTCTTTCTTGTGTCCTTCGTTTGGGAGAAAAATGCAAAGGTACAAGACAGCTTTTCCTTGCCAATATCTCTCTTTTGCAAAGAGCTGTGCATTGGAAAATTCAGGGCTATATCGTGTAGATGATGGCCTAACAGGAGGCTTTAAAATTTTAATTCTAGTGTCCTTCGTTTGGGAGAAAAATGCAAAGGTACAAGACAGCTTTTCCTTGCCAATATCTCTCTTTTGCAAAGAGCTACGCATTGGAAAATTCAGGGCTATGTCGTGTAGATGATGGCCTAACAGGAGGCTTTAAAATTTTAATTCTAGTGTCCTTCGTTTGGGAGAAAAATGCAAAGGTACAAGACTGCTTTTCCTTGCCAATATCTCTCTTTTGCAAAGAGCTGCGCATTGGAAAATTCAGGGCTATGTCGTGTAGATGATGGCCTAACAGGAGGCTTTAAAATTTTCTTTCTAGTGTCCTTCGTTTGGGAGAAAAATGCAATGGTACAAGACAGCTTTTCCTTGTCAATATCTCTCTTTTGCAAAGAGCTACGCATTGGAAAATTCAGGGCTATGTCGTGTAGATGATGGCCTAACAGGAGGCTTTAAAATTTTCTTTCTAGTGTCCTTCGTTTGCGAGAAAAATGCAATGGTACAAGACAGCTTTTCCTTGCCAATATCTCTCTTTTGCAAAGAGCTGCGCATTGGAAAATTCAGGGCTATGTCGTGTAGATGATGGCCTAACAGGAGGCTTTAAAATTTTCTTTCTAGTGTCCTTCGTTTGGGAGAAAAATGCAATGGTACAAGACAGCTTTTCCTTGCCAATATCTCTCTTTTGCAAAGAGCTGCGCATTGGAAAATTCAGGGCTATGTCGTGTAGATGATGGCCTAACAGGAGGCTTTAAAATTTTCTTTCTTGTGTCCTTCGTTTGGGAGAAAAATGCAAAGGTACAAGACAGCTTTTCCTTGCCAATATCTCTCTTTTGCAAAGAGCTGTGCATTGGAAAATTCAGGGCTATATCGTGTAGATGATGGCCTAACAGGAGGCTTTAAAATTTTAATTCTAGTGTCCTTCGTTTGGGAGAAAAATGCAAAGGTACAAGACAGCTTTTCCTTGCCAATATCTCTCTTTTGCAAAGAGCTACGCATTGGAAAATTCAGGGCTATGTCGTGTAGATGATGGCCTAACAGGAGGCTTTAAAATTTCAATTCTAGTGTCCTTCGTTTGGGAGAAAAATGCAAAGGTACAAGACAGCTTTTCCTTGCCAATATCTCTCTTTTGCAAAGAGCTGCGCATTGGAAAATTCAGGGCTATGTCGTGTAGATGATGGCCTAACAGGAGGCTTTAAAATTTTCTTTCTAGTGTCCTTCGTTTGGGAGAAAAATGCAAAGGTACAAGACAGCTTTTCCTTGCCAATATCTCTCTTTTGCAAAGAGCTGCGCATTGGAAAATTCAGGGCTATGTCGTGTAGATGATGGCCTAACAGGAGGCTTTAAAATTTTCTTTCTAGTGTCCTTCGTTTGGGAGAAAAATGCAATGGTACAAGACAGCTTTTCCTTGCCAATATCTCTCTTTTGCAAAGAGCTGCGCATTGGAAAAATCAGGGCTATGTCGTGTAGATGATGGCCTAACAGGAGGCTTTAAAATTTTCTTTCTAGTGTCCTTCGTTTGGGAGAAAAATGCAAAGGTACAAGACAGCTTTTCCTTGCCAATATCTCTCTTTTGCAAAGAGCTGCGCATTGGAAAATTCAGTGCTATGTCGTGTAGATGATGGCCTAACAGGAGGCTTTAAAATTTTCTTTCTAGTGTCCTTCGTTTGGGAGAAAAATGCAAAGGTACAAGACAGCTTTTCCTTGCCAATATCTCTCTTTTGCAAAGAGCTGCGCATTGGAAAATTCAGGGCTATGTCGTGTAGATGATGGCCTAACAGGAGGCTTTAAAATTTTCTTTCTAGTGTCCTTCGTTTGGGAGAAAAATGCAATGGTACAAGACAGCTTTTCCTTGCCAATATCTCTCTTTTGCAAAGAGCTGCGCATTGGAAAAATCAGGGCTATGTCGTGTAGATGATGGCCTAACAGGAGGCTTTAAAATTTTCTTTCTAGTGTCCTTCGTTTGGGAGAAAAATGCAAAGGTACAAGACAGCTTTTCCTTGCCAATATCTCTCTTTTGCAAAGAGCTGCGCATTGGAAAATTCAGGGCTATGTCGTGTAGATGATGGCCTAACAGGAGGCTTTAAAATTTTCTTTCTAGTGTCCTTCGTTTGGGAGAAAAATGCAAAGGTACAAGACAGCTTTTCCTTGCCAATATCTCTCTTTTGCAAAGAGCTACGCATTGGAAAATTCAGGGCTATGTCGTGTAGATGATGGCCTAACAGGAGGCTTTAAAATTTTCTTTCTAGTGTCCTTCGTTTGGGAGAAAAATGCAATGGTACAAGACAGCTTTTCCTTGCCAATATCTCTCTTTTGCAAAGAGCTGCGCATTGGAAAATTCAGGGCTATGTCGTGTAGATGATGGCCTAACAGGAGGCTTTAAAATTTCAATTCTAGTGTCCTTCATTTGGGAGAAAAATGCAAAGGTACAAGACAGCTTTTCCTTGCCAATATCTCTCTTTTGCAAAGAGCTACGCATTGGAAAATTCAGGGCTATGTCGTGTAGATGATGGCCTAACAGGAGGCTTTAAAATTTTCTTTCTAGTGTCCTTCGTTTGGGAGAAAAATGCAAAGGTACAAGACAGCTTTTCCTTGCCAATATCTCTCTTTTGCAAAGAGCTGCGCATTGGAAAATTCAGGGCTATGTCGTGTAGATGATGGCCTAACAGGAGGCTTTAAAATTTTCTTTCTAGTGTCCTTCGTTTGGGAGAAAAATGCAAAGGTACAAGACAGCTTTTCCTTGCCAATATCTCTCTTTTGCAAAGAGCTGCGCATTGGAAAAATCAGGGCTATGTCGTGTAGATGATGGCCTAACAGGAGGCTTTAAAATTTTCTTTCTAGTGTCCTTCGTTTGGGAGAAAAATGCAAAGGTACAAGACAGCTTTTCCTTGCCAATATCTCTCTTTTGCAAAGAGCTGCGCATTGGAAAATTCAGGGCTATGTCGTGTAGATGATGGCCTAACAGGAGGCTTTAAAATTTTCTTTCTAGTGTCCTTCGTTTGGGAGAAAAATGCAAAGGTACAAGACAGCTTTTCCTTGCCAATATCTCTCTTTTGCAAAGAGCTGCGCATTGGAAAATTCAGGGCTATGTCGTGTAGATGATGGCCTAACAGGAGGCTTTAACATTTTCTTTCTAGTGTCCTTCGTTTGGGAGAAAAATGCAAAGGTACAAGACAGCTTTTCCTTGCCAATATCTCTCTTTTGCAAAGAGCTACGCATTGGAAAATTCAGGGCTATGTCGTGTAGATGATGGCCTAACAGGAGGCTTTAAAATTTTCTTTCTAGTGTCCTTCGTTTGGGAGAAAAATGCAATGGTACAAGACAGCTTTTCCTTGCCAATATCTCTCTTTTGCAAAGAGCTGCGCATTGGAAAATTCAGGGCTATGTCGTGTAGATGATGGCCTAACAGGAGGCTTTAAAATTTCAATTCTAGTGTCCTTCGTTTGGGAGAAAAATGCAAAGGTACAAGACAGCTTTTCCTTGCCAATATCTCTCTTTTGCAACGAGCTACGCATTGGAAAATTCAGGGCTATGTCGTGTAGATGATGGCCTAACAGGAGGCTTTAAAATTTTCTTTCTAGTGTCCTTCGTTTGCGAGAAAAATGCAATGGTACAAGACAGCTTTTCCTTGCCAATATCTCTCTTTTGCAAAGAGCTGCGCATTGGAAAATTCAGGGCTATGTCGTGTAGATGATGGCCTAACAGGAGGCTTTAAAATTTTCTTTCTAGTGTCCTTCGTTTGGGAGAAAAATGCAATGGTACAAGACAGCTTTCCCTTGCCAATATCTCTCTTTTGCAAATAGCTGCGCATTGGAAAAATCAGGGCTATGTCGTGTAGATGATGGCCTAACAGGAGGCTTTAAAATTTTCTTTCTAGTGTCCTTCGTTTGGGAGAAAAATGCAAAGGTACAAGACAGCTTTTCCTTGCCAATATCTCTCTTTTGCAAAGAGCTACGCATTGGAAAACTCAGGGCTATGTCGTGTAGATGATGGCCTAACAGGAGGCTTTAAAATTTTCTTTCTAGTGTCCTTCGTTTGGGAGAAAAATGCAAAGGTACAAGACAGCTTTTCCTTGCCAATATCTCTCTTTTGCAAAGAGCTGCGCATTGGAAAATTCAGGGCTATGTCGTGTAGATGATGGCATAACAGGAGGCTTTAAAATTTTCTTTCTTGTGTCCTTCGTTTGGGAGAAAAATGCAAAGGTACAAGACAGCTTTTCCTTGCCAATATCTCTCTTTTGCAAAGAGCTGTGCATTGGAAAATTCAGGGCTATATCGTGTAGATGATGGCCTAACAGGAGGCTTTAAAATTTTAATTCTAGTGTCCTTCGTTTGGGAGAAAAATGCAAAGGTACAAGACAGCTTTTCCTTGCCAATATCTCTCTTTTGCAAAGAGCTACGCATTGGAAAATTCAGGGCTATGTCGTGTAGATGATGGCCTAACAGGAGGCTTTAAAATTTTCTTTCTAGTGTCCTTCGTTTGGGAGAAAAATGCAATGGTACAAGACAGCTTTTCCTTGCCAATATCTCTCTTTTGCAAAGAGCTGCGCATTGGAAAATTCAGGGCTATGTCGTGTAGATGATGGCCTAACAGGAGGCTTTAAAATTTCAATTCTAGTGTCCTTCATTTGGGAGAAAAATGCAAAGGTACAAGACAGCTTTTCCTTGCCAATATCTCTCTTTTGCAAAGAGCTACGCATTGGAAAATTCAGGGCTATGTCGTGTAGATGATGGCCTAACAGGAGGCTTTAAAATTTTCTTTCTAGTGTCCTTCGTTTGGGAGAAAAATGCAAAGGTACAAGACAGCTTTTCCTTGCCAATATCTCTCTTTTGCAAAGAGCTGCGCATTGGAAAATTCAGGGCTATGTCGTGTAGATGATGGCCTAACAGGAGGCTTTAAAATTTTCTTTCTAGTGTCCTTCGTTTGGGAGAAAAATGCAAAGGTACAAGACAGCTTTTCCTTGCCAATATCTCTCTTTTGCAAAGAGCTGCGCATT
The DNA here is from genome assembly GCF_028390025.1 of Pseudophryne corroboree. Lineage (NCBI taxonomy): Eukaryota > Metazoa > Chordata > Amphibia > Anura > Myobatrachidae > Pseudophryne > Pseudophryne corroboree. The sequence continues at coordinate 75,543 of NW_026968596.1, forward strand.
GGAAAAATCAGGGCTATGTCGTGTAGATGATGGCCTAACAGGAGGCTTTAAAATTTTCTTTCTAGTGTCCTTCGTTTGGGAGAAAAATGCAAAGGTACAAGACAGCTTTTCCTTGCCAATATCTCTCTTTTGCAAAGAGCTGCGCATTGGAAAATTCAGGGCTATGTCGTGTAGATGATGGCCTAACAGGAGGCTTTAAAATTTTCTTTCTAGTGTCCTTCGTTTGGGAGAAAAATGCAAAGGTACAAGACAGCTTTTCCTTGCCAATATCTCTCTTTTGCAAAGAGCTGCGCATTGGAAAATTCAGGGCTATGTCGTGTAGATGATGGCCTAACAGGAGGCTTTAACATTTTCTTTCTAGTGTCCTTCGTTTGGGAGAAAAATGCAAAGGTACAAGACAGCTTTTCCTTGCCAATATCTCTCTTTTGCAAAGAGCTACGCATTGGAAAATTCAGGGCTATGTCGTGTAGATGATGGCCTAACAGGAGGCTTTAAAATTTTCTTTCTAGTGTCCTTCGTTTGGGAGAAAAATGCAATGGTACAAGACAGCTTTTCCTTGCCAATATCTCTCTTTTGCAAAGAGCTGCGCATTGGAAAATTCAGGGCTATGTCGTGTAGATGATGGCCTAACAGGAGGCTTTAAAATTTCAATTCTAGTGTCCTTCGTTTGGGAGAAAAATGCAAAGGTACAAGACAGCTTTTCCTTGCCAATATCTCTCTTTTGCAACGAGCTACGCATTGGAAAATTCAGGGCTATGTCGTGTAGATGATGGCCTAACAGGAGGCTTTAAAATTTTCTTTCTAGTGTCCTTCGTTTGCGAGAAAAATGCAATGGTACAAGACAGCTTTTCCTTGCCAATATCTCTCTTTTGCAAAGAGCTGCGCATTGGAAAATTCAGGGCTATGTCGTGTAGATGATGGCCTAACAGGAGGCTTTAAAATTTTCTTTCTAGTGTCCTTCGTTTGGGAGAAAAATGCAATGGTACAAGACAGCTTTCCCTTGCCAATATCTCTCTTTTGCAAAGAGCTGCGCATTGGAAAAATCAGGGCTATGTCGTGTAGATGATGGCCTAACAGGAGGCTTTAAAATTTTCTTTCTAGTGTCCTTCGTTTGGGAGAAAAATGCAAAGGTACAAGACAGCTTTTCCTTGCCAATATCTCTCTTTTGCAAAGAGCTACGCATTGGAAAACTCAGGGCTATGTCGTGTAGATGATGGCCTAACAGGAGGCTTTAAAATTTTCTTTCTAGTGTCCTTCGTTTGGGAGAAAAATGCAAAGGTACAAGACAGCTTTTCCTTGCCAATATCTCTCTTTTGCAAAGAGCTGCGCATTGGAAAATTCAGGGCTATGTCGTGTAGATGATGGCATAACAGGAGGCTTTAAAATTTTCTTTCTTGTGTCCTTCGTTTGGGAGAAAAATGCAAAGGTACAAGACAGCTTTTCCTTGCCAATATCTCTCTTTTGCAAAGAGCTGTGCATTGGAAAATTCAGGGCTATATCGTGTAGATGATGGCCTAACAGGAGGCTTTAAAATTTTAATTCTAGTGTCCTTCGTTTGGGAGAAAAATGCAAAGGTACAAGACAGCTTTTCCTTGCCAATATCTCTCTTTTGCAAAGAGCTACGCATTGGAAAATTCAGGGCTATGTCGTGTAGATGATGGCCTAACAGGAGGCTTTAAAATTTTAATTCTAGTGTCCTTCGTTTGGGAGAAAAATGCAAAGGTACAAGACAGCTTTTCCTTGCCAATATCTCTCTTTTGCAAAGAGCTGCGCATTGGAAAATTCAGGGCTATGTCGTGTAGATGATGGCCTAACAGGAGGCTTTAAAATTTTCTTTCTAGTGTCCTTCGTTTGGGAGAAAAATGCAATGGTACAAGACAGCTTTTCCTTGCCAATATCTCTCTTTTGCAAAGAGCTACGCATTGGAAAATTCAGGGCTATGTCGTGTAGATGATGGCCTAACAGGAGGCTTTAAAATTTTCTTTCTAGTGTCCTTCGTTTGCGAGAAAAATGCAATGGTACAAGACAGCTTTTCCTTGCCAATATCTCTCTTTTGCAAAGAGCTGCGCATTGGAAAATTCAGGGCTATGTCGTGTAGATGATGGCCTAACAGGAGGCTTTAAAATTTTCTTTCTAGTGTCCTTCGTTTGGGAGAAAAATGCAATGGTACAAGACAGCTTTTCCTTGCCAATATCTCTCTTTTGCAAAGAGCTACGCATTGGAAAATTCAGGGCTATGTCGTGTAGATGATGGCCTAACAGGAGGCTTTAAAATTTTCTTTCTAGTGTCCTTCGTTTGGGAGAAAAATGCAATGGTACAAGACAGCTTTTCCTTGCCAATATCTCTCTTTTGCAAAGAGCTGCGCATTGGAAAATTCAGGGCTATGTCGTGTAGATGATGGCCTAACAGGAGGCTTTAAAATTTTCTTTCTTGTGTCCTTCGTTTGGGAGAAAAATGCAAAGGTACAAGACAGCTTTTCCTTGCCAATATCTCTCTTTTGCAAAGAGCTGTGCATTGGAAAATTCAGGGCTATATCGTGTAGATGATGGCCTAACAGGAGGCTTTAAAATTTTAATTCTAGTGTCCTTCGTTTGGGAGAAAAATGCAAAGGTACAAGACAGCTTTTCCTTGCCAATATCTCTCTTTTGCAAAGAGCTACGCATTGGAAAATTCAGGGCTATGTCGTGTAGATGATGGCCTAACAGGAGGCTTTAAAATTTCAATTCTAGTGTCCTTCGTTTGGGAGAAAAATGCAAAGGTACAAGACAGCTTTTCCTTGCCAATATCTCTCTTTTGCAAAGAGCTGCGCATTGGAAAATTCAGGGCTATGTCGTGTAGATGATGGCCTAACAGGAGGCTTTAAAATTTTCTTTCTAGTGTCCTTCGTTTGGGAGAAAAATGCAAAGGTACAAGACAGCTTTTCCTTGCCAATATCTCTCTTTTGCAAAGAGCTGCGCATTGGAAAATTCAGGGCTATGTCGTGTAGATGATGGCCTAACAGGAGGCTTTAAAATTTTCTTTCTAGTGTCCTTCGTTTGGGAGAAAAATGCAATGGTACAAGACAGCTTTTCCTTGCCAATATCTCTCTTTTGCAAAGAGCTGCGCATTGGAAAAATCAGGGCTATGTCGTGTAGATGATGGCCTAACAGGAGGCTTTAAAATTTTCTTTCTAGTGTCCTTCGTTTGGGAGAAAAATGCAAAGGTACAAGACAGCTTTTCCTTGCCAATATCTCTCTTTTGCAAAGAGCTGCGCATTGGAAAATTCAGTGCTATGTCGTGTAGATGATGGCCTAACAGGAGGCTTTAAAATTTTCTTTCTAGTGTCCTTCGTTTGGGAGAAAAATGCAAAGGTACAAGACAGCTTTTCCTTGCCAATATCTCTCTTTTGCAAAGAGCTGCGCATTGGAAAATTCAGGGCTATGTCGTGTAGATGATGGCCTAACAGGAGGCTTTAAAATTTTCTTTCTAGTGTCCTTCGTTTGGGAGAAAAATGCAATGGTACAAGACAGCTTTTCCTTGCCAATATCTCTCTTTTGCAAAGAGCTGCGCATTGGAAAAATCAGGGCTATGTCGTGTAGATGATGGCCTAACAGGAGGCTTTAAAATTTTCTTTCTAGTGTCCTTCGTTTGGGAGAAAAATGCAAAGGTACAAGACAGCTTTTCCTTGCCAATATCTCTCTTTTGCAAAGAGCTGCGCATTGGAAAATTCAGGGCTATGTCGTGTAGATGATGGCCTAACAGGAGGCTTTAAAATTTTCTTTCTAGTGTCCTTCGTTTGGGAGAAAAATGCAAAGGTACAAGACAGCTTTTCCTTGCCAATATCTCTCTTTTGCAAAGAGCTACGCATTGGAAAATTCAGGGCTATGTCGTGTAGATGATGGCCTAACAGGAGGCTTTAAAATTTTCTTTCTAGTGTCCTTCGTTTGGGAGAAAAATGCAATGGTACAAGACAGCTTTTCCTTGCCAATATCTCTCTTTTGCAAAGAGCTGCGCATTGGAAAATTCAGGGCTATGTCGTGTAGATGATGGCCTAACAGGAGGCTTTAAAATTTCAATTCTAGTGTCCTTCGTTTGGGAGAAAAATGCAAAGGTACAAGACAGCTTTTCCTTGCCAATATCTCTCTTTTGCAAAGAGCTACGCATTGGAAAATTCAGGGCTATGTCGTGTAGATGATGGCCTAACAGGAGGCTTTAAAATTTTCTTTCTAGTGTCCTTCGTTTGGGAGAAAAATGCAAAGGTACAAGACAGCTTTTCCTTGCCAATATCTCTCTTTTGCAAAGAGCTGCGCATTGGAAAATTCAGGGCTATGTCGTGTAGATGATGGCCTAACAGGAGGCTTTAAAATTTTCTTTCTAGTGTCCTTCGTTTGGGAGAAAAATGCAAAGGTACAAGACAGCTTTTCCTTGCCAATATCTCTCTTTTGCAAAGAGCTGCGCATTGGAAAAATCAGGGCTATGTCGTGTAGATGATGGCCTAACAGGAGGCTTTAAAATTTTCTTTCTAGTGTCCTTCGTTTGGGAGAAAAATGCAAAGGTACAAGACAGCTTTTCCTTGCCAATATCTCTCTTTTGCAAAGAGCTGCGCATTGGAAAATTCAGGGCTATGTCGTGTAGATGATGGCCTAACAGGAGGCTTTAAAATTTTCTTTCTAGTGTCCTTCGTTTGGGAGAAAAATGCAAAGGTACAAGACAGCTTTTCCTTGCCAATATCTCTCTTTTGCAAAGAGCTGCGCATTGGAAAATTCAGGGCTATGTCGTGTAGATGATGGCCTAACAGGAGGCTTTAAAATTTTCTTTCTAGTGTCCTTCGTTTGGGAGAAAAATGCAAAGGTACAAGACAGCTTTTCCTTGCCAATATCTCTCTTTTGCAAAGAGCTACGCATTGGAAAATTCAGGGCTATGTCGTGTAGATGATGGCCTAACAGGAGGCTTTAAAATTTTCTTTCTAGTGTCCTTCGTTTGGGAGAAAAATGCAATGGTACAAGACAGCTTTTCCTTGCCAATATCTCTCTTTTGCAAAGAGCTGCGCATTGGAAAATTCAGGGCTATGTCGTGTAGATGATGGCCTAACAGGAGGCTTTAAAATTTCAATTCTAGTGTCCTTCGTTTGGGAGAAAAATGCAAAGGTACAAGACAGCTTTTCCTTGCCAATATCTCTCTTTTGCAACGAGCTACGCATTGGAAAATTCAGGGCTATGTCGTGTAGATGATGGCCTAACAGGAGGCTTTAAAATTTTCTTTCTAGTGTCCTTCGTTTGGGAGAAAAATGCAAAGGTACAAGACAGCTTTTCCTTGCCAATATCTCTCTTTTGCAAAGAGCTGCGCATTGGAAAATTCAGGGCTATGTCGTGTAGATGATGGCCTAACAGGAGGCTTTAAAATTTTCTTTCTAGTGTCCTTCGTTTGGGAGAAAAATGCAAAGGTACAAGACAGCTTTTCCTTGCCAATATCTCTCTTTTGCAAAGAGCTGCGCATTGGAAAAATCAGGGCTATGTCGTGTAGATGATGGCCTAACAGGAGGCTTTAAAATTTTCTTTCTAGTGTCCTTCGTTTGGGAGAAAAATGCAAAGGTACAAGACAGCTTTTCCTTGCCAATATCTCTCTTTTGCAAAGAGCTGCGCATTGGAAAATTCAGGGCTATGTCGTGTAGATGATGGCCTAACAGGAGGCTTTAAAATTTTCTTTCTAGTGTCCTTCGTTTGGGAAAAAAATGCAAAGGTACAAGACAGCTTTTCCTTGCCAATATCTCTCTTTTGCAAAGAGCTGCGCATTGGAAAATTCAGGGCTATGTCGTGTAGATGATGGCCTAACAGGAGGCTTTAAAATTTTCTTTCTAGTGTCCTTCGTTTGGGAGAAAAATGCAAAGGTACAAGACAGCTTTTCCTTGCCAATATCTCTCTTTTGCAAAGAGCTGCGCATTGGAAAATTCAGGGCTATGTCGTGTAGATGATGGCCTAACAGGAGGCTTTAAAATTTTCTTTCTAGTGTCCTTCGTTTGGGAGAAAAATGCAAAGGTACAAGACAGCTTTTCCTTGCCAATATCTCTCTTTTGCAAAGAGCTGCGCATTGGAAAATTCAGGGCTATGTCGTGTAGATGATGGCCTAACAGGAGGCTTTAAAATTTTCTTTCTAGTGTCCTTCGTTTGGGAGAAAAATGCAATGGTACAAGACAGCTTTTCCTTGCCAATATCTCTCTTTTGCAAAGAGCTGCGCATTGGAAAAATCAGGGCTATGTCGTGTAGATGATGGCCTAACAGGAGGCTTTAAAATTTTCTTTCTAGTGTCCTTCGTTTGGGAGAAAAATGCAAAGGTACAAGACAGCTTTTCCTTGCCAATATCTCTCTTTTGCAAAGAGCTGCGCATTGGAAAATTCAGGGCTATGTCGTGTAGATGATGGCCTAACAGGAGGCTTTAAAATTTTCTTTCTAGTGTCCTTCGTTTGGGAGAAAAATGCAAAGGTACAAGACAGCTTTTCCTTGCCAATATCTCTCTTTTGCAAAGAGCTGCGCATTGGAAAATTCAGGGCTATGTCGTGTAGATGATGGCCTAACAGGAGGCTTTAAAATTTTCTTTCTAGTGTCCTTCGTTTGGGAGAAAAATGCAAAGGTACAAGACAGCTTTTCCTTGCCAATATCTCTCTTTTGCAAAGAGCTGCGCATTGGAAAATTCAGGGCTATGTCGTGTAGATGATGGCCTAACAGGAGGCTTTAAAATTTTCTTTCTAGTGTCCTTCGTTTGGGAGAAAAATGCAATGGTACAAGACAGCTTTTCCTTGCCAATATCTCTCTTTTGCAAAGAGCTGCGCATTGGAAAAATCAGGGCTATGTCGTGTAGATGATGGCCTAACAGGAGGCTTTAAAATTTTCTTTCTAGTGTCCTTCGTTTGGGAGAAAAATGCAAAGGTACAAGACAGCTTTTCCTTGCCAATATCTCTCTTTTGCAAAGAGCTGCGCATTGGAAAATTCAGGGCTATGTCGTGTAGATGATGGCCTAACAGGAGGCTTTAAAATTTTCTTTCTAGTGTCCTTCGTTTGGGAGAAAAACGCAAAGGTACAAGACAGCTTTTCCTTGCCAATATCTCTCTTTTGCAAAGAGCTACGCATTGGAAAATTCAGGGCTATGTCGTGTAGATGATGGCCTAACAGGAGGCTTTAAAATTTTCTTTCTAGTGTCCTTCGTTTGGGAGAAAAATGCAATGGTACAAGACAGCTTTTCCTTGCCAATATCTCTCTTTTGCAAAGAGCTGCGCATTGGAAAATTCAGGGCTATGTCGTGTAGATGATGGCCTAACAGGAGGCTTTAAAATTTTCTTTCTAGTGTCCTTCGTTTGGGAGAAAAATGCAATGGTACAAGACAGCTTTTCCTTGCCAATATCTCTCTTTTGCAAAGAGCTGCGCATTGGAAAATTCAGGGCTATGTCGTGTAGATGATGGCCTAACAGGAGGCTTTAAAATTTCAATTCTAGTGTCCTTCGTTTGGGAGAAAAATGCAAAGGTACAAGACAGCTTTTCCTTGCCAATATCTCTCTTTTGCAAAGAGCTACGCATTGGAAAATTCAGGGCTATGTCGTGTAGATGATGGCCTAACAGGAGGCTTTAAAATTTTCTTTCTAGTGTCCTTCGTTTGGGAGAAAAATGCAAAGGTACAAGACAG
>NW_026968597.1:0-83182 GCF_028390025.1 Pseudophryne corroboree
GTTTCCTTCATTTGGGAGAAAAATGCAATGGTACAAGACAGCTTTTCCTTGCCAATATCTCTCTTTTGCAAAGAGCTGCGCATTGGAAAAATCAGGGCTATGTCGTGTAGATGATGGCCTAACAGGAGGCTTTAAAATTTTCTTTCTAGTGTCCTTCGTTTGGGAGAAAAATGCAAAGGTACAAGACAGCTTTTCCTTGCCAATATCTCTCTTTTGCAAAGAGCTGCGCATTGGAAAATTCAGGGCTATGTCGTGTAGATGATGGCCTAACAGGAGGCTTTAAATTTTTCTTTCTAGTGTCCTTCGTTTGGGAGAAAAATGCAATGGTACAAGACAGCTTTTCCTTGCCAATATCTCTCTTTTGCAAAGAGCTGCGCATTGGAAAAATCAGGGCTATGTCGTGTAGATGATGGCCTAACAGGAGGCTTTAAATTTTAATTCTAGTGTCCTTCGTTTGGGAGAAAAATGCAAAGGTACAAGACAGCTTTTCCTTGCCAATATCTCTCTTTTGCAAAGAGCTGCGCATTGGAAAATTCAGGGCTATGTCGTGTAGATGATGGCCTAACAGGAGGCTTTAAAATTTCAATTCTAGTGTCCTTCGTTTGGGAGAAAAATGCAAAGGTACAAGACAGCTTTTCCTTGCCAATATGTCTCTTTTGCAAAGAGCTACGCATTGGAAAATTCAGGGCTATGTCGTGTAGATGATGGCCTAACAGGAGGCTTTAAAATTTTCTTTCTAGTGTCCTTCGTTTGGGAGAAAAATGCAAAGGTACAAGACAGCTTTTCCTTGCCAATATCTCTCTTTTGCAAAGAGCTGCGCATTGGAAAAATCAGGGCTATGTCGTGTAGATGATGGCCTAACAGGAGGCTTTAAAATTTTAATTCTAGTGTCCTTCGTTTGGGAGAAAAATGCAAAGGTACAAGACAGCTTTTCCTTGCCAATATCTCTCTTTTGCAAAGAGCTACGCATTGGAAAATTCAGGGCTATGTCGTGTAGATGATGGCCTAACAGGAGGCTTTAAAATTTTAATTCTAGTGTCCTTCGTTTGGGAGAAAAATGCAAAGGTACAAGACAGCTTTTCCTTGCCAATATCTCTCTTTTGCAAAGAGCTACGCATTGGAAAATTCAGGGCTATGTCGTGTAGATGATGGCCGAACAGGAGGCTTTCAAATTTTAATTCTAGTGTCCTTCGTTTGGGAGAAAAATGCAAAGGTACAAGACAGCTTTTCCTTGCCAATATCTCTCTTTTGCAAAGAGCTGCGCATTGGAAAATGCAGGGCTATGTCGTGTAGATGATGGCCTAACAGGAGGCTTTAAAATTTTCTTTCTAGTGTCCTTCGTTTGGGAGAAAAATGCAATGGTACAAGACAGCTTTTCCTTGCCAATATCTCTCTTTTGCAAAGAGCTGCGCATTGGAAAATGCAGGGCTATGTCGTGTAGATGATGGCCTAACAGGAGGCTTTAAAATTTTCTTTCTAGTGTCCTTCGTTTGGGAGAAAAATGCAAAGGTACAAGACAGCTTTTCCTTGCCAATATCTCTCTTTTGCAAAGAGCTGCGCATTGGAAAATTCAGGGCTATGTCGTGTAGATGATGGCCTAACAGGAGGCTTTAAAATTTTCTTTCTAGTGTCCTTCGTTTGGGAGAAAAATGCAATGGTACAAGACAGCTTTTCCTTGCCAATATCTCTCTTTTGCAAAGAGCTGCGCATTGGAAAATTCAGGGCTATGTCGTGTAGATGATGGCCTAACAGGAGGCTTTAAAATTTCAATTCTAGTGTCCTTCGTTTGGGAGAAAAATGCAAAGGTACAAGACAGCTTTTCCTTGCCAATATCTCTCTTTTGCAAAGAGATGCGCATTGGAAAATTCAGGGCTATGTCGTGTAGATGATGGCTTAACAGGAGGCTTTAAAATTTTCTTTCTAGTGTCCTTCGTTTGGGAGAAAAATGCAATGGTACAAGACAGCTTTTCCTTGCCAATATCTCTCTTTTGCAAAGAGCTGCGCATTGGAAAATGCAGGGCTATGTCGTGTAGATGATGGCCTAACAGGAGGCTTTAAAATTTTCTTGCTAGTGTCCTTCGTTTGGGAGAAAAATGCAAAGGTACAAGACAGCTTTTCCTTGCCAATATCTCTCTTTTGCAAAGAGCTGCGCATTGGAAAATTCAGGGCTATGTCGTGTAGATGATGGCCTAACAGGAGGCTTTAAAATTTCAATTCTAGTGTCCTTCGTTTGGGAGAAAAATGCAAAGGTACAAGACAGCTTTTCCTTGCCAATATCTCTCTTTTGCAAAGAGCTGCGCATTGGAAAATTCAGGGCTATGTCGTGTAGATGATGGCTTAACAGGAGGCTTTAAAATTTTCTTTCTAGTGTCCTTCGTTTGGGAGAAAAATGCAATGGTACAAGACAGCTTTTCCTTGCCAATATCTCTCTTTTGCAAAGAGCTGCGCATTGGAAAAATCAGGGCTATGTCGTGTAGATGATGGCCTAACAGGAGGCTTTAAAATTTTCTTTCTAGTGTCCTTCGTTTGGGAGAAAAATGCAATGGTACAAGACAGCTTTTCCTTGCCAATATCTCTCTTTTGCAAAGAGCTGCGCATTGGAAAATTCAGGGCTATGTCGTGTAGATGATGACCTAACAGGAGGCTTTAAAATTTTCTTTCTAGTGTCCTTCGTTTGGGAGAAAAATGCAAAGGTACAAGACAGCTTTTCCTTGCCAATATCTCTCTTTTGCAAAGAGCTGCGCATTGGAAAATTCAGGGCTATGTCGTGTAGATGATGGCTTAACAGGAGGCTTTAAAATTTTCTTTCTAGTGTCCTTCGTTTGGGAGAAAAATGCAAAGGTACAAGACAGCTTTTCCTTGCCAATATCTCTCTTTTGCAAAGAGCTGCGCATTGGAAAAATCAGGGCTATGTCGTGTAGATGATGGCCTAACAGGAGGCTTTAAATTTTAATTCTAGTGTCCTTCGTTTGGGAGAAAAATGCAAAGGTACAAGACAGCTTTTCCTTGCCAATATCTCTCTTTTGCAAAGAGCTACGCATTGGAAAATTCAGGGCTATGTCGTGTAGATGATGGCCTAACTGGAGGCTTTAAAATTTTAATTCTAGTGTCCTTCGTTTGGGAGAAAAATGCAAAGGTACAAGACAGCTTTTCCTTGCCAATATCTCTCTTTTGCAAAGAGCTACGCATTGGAAAATACAGGGCTATGTCGTGTAGATGATGGCCGAACAGGAGGCTTTCAAATTTTAATTCTAGTGTCCTTCGTTTGGGAGAAAAATGCAAAGGTACAAGACAGCTTTTCCTTGCCAATATCTCTCTTTTGCAAAGAGCTGCGCATTGGAAAATTCAGGGCTATGTCGTGTAGATGATGGCCTAACAGGAGGCTTTAAAATTTTCTTTCTAGTGTCCTTCGTTTGGGAGAAAAATGCAATGGTACAAGACAGCTTTTCCTTGCCAATATCTCTCTTTTGCAAAGAGCTACGCATTGGAAAATTCAGGGCTATGTCGTGTAGATGATGGCCTAACAGGAGGCTTTAAAATTTTCTTTCTAGTGTCCTTCGTTTGGGAGAAAAATGCAATGGTACAAGACAGCTTTTCCTTGCCAATATCTCTCTTTTGCAAAGAGCTGCGCATTGGAAAATGCAGGGCTATGTCGTGTAGATGATGGCCTAACAGGAGGCTTTAAAATTTTCTTTCTAGTGTCCTTCGTTTGGGAGAAAAATGCAAAGGTACAAGACAGCTTTTCCTTGCCAATATCTCTCTTTTGCAAAGAGCTGCGCATTGGAAAATTCAGGGCTATGTCGTGTAGATGATGGCCTAACAGGAGGCTTTAAAATTTTCTTTCTAGTGTCCTTCGTTTGGGAGAAAAATGCAATGGTACAAGACAGCTTTTCCTTGCCAATATCTCTCTTTTGCAAAGAGCTGCGCATTGGAAAATTCAGGGCTATGTCGTGTAGATGATGGCCTAACAGGAGGCTTTAAAATTTCAATTCTAGTGTCCTTCGTTTGGGAGAAAAATGCAAAGGTACAAGACAGCTTTTCCTTGCCAATATCTCTCTTTTGCAAAGAGCTGCGCATTGGAAAATTCAGGGCTATGTCGTGTAGATGATGGCTTAACAGGAGGCTTTAAAATTTTCTTTCTAGTGTCCTTCGTTTGGGAGAAAAATGCAATGGTACAAGACAGCTTTTCCTTGCCAATATCTCTCTTTTGCAAAGAGCTGCGCATTGGAAAATTCAGGGCTATGTCGTGTAGATGATGGCCTAACAGGAGGCTTTAAAATTTTCTTTCTAGTGTCCTTCGTTTGGGAGAAAAATGCAATGGTACAAGACAGCTTTTCCTTGCCAATATCTCTCTTTTGCAAAGAGCTGCGCATTGGAAAATGCAGGGCTATGTCGTGTAGATGATGGCCTAACAGGAGGCTTTAAATTTTCTTTCTAGTGTCCTTCGTTTGGGAGAAAAATGCAAAGGTACAAGACAGCTTTTCCTTGCCAATATCTCTCTTTTGCAAAGAGCTGCGCATTGGAAAATTCAGGGCTATGTCGTGTAGATGATGGCCTAACAGGAGGCTTTAAAATTTTCTTTCTAGTGTCCCTTCGTTTGGGAGAAAAATGCAATGGTACAAGACAGCTTTTCCTTGCCAATATCTCTCTTTTGCAAAGAGCTGCGCATTGGAAAATTCAGGGCTATGTCGTGTAGATGATGGCCTAACAGGAGGCTTTAAAATTTCAATTCTAGTGTCCTTCGTTTGGGAGAAAAATGCAAAGGTACAAGACAGCTTTTCCTTGCCAATATCTCTCTTTTGCAAAGAGCTGCGCATTGGAAAATTCAGGGCTATGTCGTGTAGATGATGGCTTAACAGGAGGCTTTAAAATTTTCTTTCTAGTGTCCTTCGTTTGGGAGAAAAATGCAATGGTACAAGACAGCTTTTCCTTGCCAATATCTCTCTTTTGCAAAGAGCTGCGCATTGGAAAATTTCAGGGCTATGTCGTGTAGATGATGGCCTAACAGGAGGCTTTAAAATTTTCTTTCTAGTGTCCTTCGTTTGGGAGAAAAATGCAATGGTACAAGACAGCTTTTCCTTGCCAATATCTCTCTTTTGCAAAGAGCTGCGCATTGGAAAATGCAGGGCTATGTCGTGTAGATGATGGCCTAACAGGAGGCTTTAAAATTTTCTTTCTAGTGTCCTTCGTTTGGGAGAAAAATGCAAAGGTACAAGACAGCTTTTCCTTGCCAATATCTCTCTTTTGCAAAGAGCTGCGCATTGGAAAATTCAGGGCTATGTCGTGTAGATGATGGCCTAACAGGAGGCTTTAAAATTTTCTTTCTAGTGTCCTTCGTTTGGGAGAAAAATGCAATGGTACAAGACAGCTTTTCCTTGCCAATATCTCTCTTTTGCAAAGAGCTGCGCATTGGAAAATTCAGGGCTATGTCGTGTAGATGATGGCCTAACAGGAGGCTTTAAAATTTCAATTCTAGTGTCCTTCGTTTGGGAGAAAAATGCAAAGGTACAAGACAGCTTTTCCTTGCCAATATCTCTCTTTTGCAAAGAGATGCGCATTGGAAAATTCAGGGCTATGTCGTGTAGATGATGGCTTAACAGGAGGCTTTAAAATTTTCTTTCTAGTGTCCTTCGTTTGGGAGAAAAATGCAATGGTACAAGACAGCTTTTCCTTGCCAATATCTCTCTTTTGCAAAGAGCTGCGCATTGGAAAATGCAGGGCTATGTCGTGTAGATGATGGCCTAACAGGAGGCTTTAAAATTTTCTTGCTAGTGTCCTTCGTTTGGGAGAAAAATGCAAAGGTACAAGACAGCTTTTCCTTGCCAATATCTCTCTTTTGCAAAGAGCTGCGCATTGGAAAATTCAGGGCTATGTCGTGTAGATGATGGCCTAACAGGAGGCTTTAAAATTTCAATTCTAGTGTCCTTCGTTTGGGAGAAAAATGCAAAGGTACAAGACAGCTTTTCCTTGCCAATATCTCTCTTTTGCAAAGAGCTGCGCATTGGAAAATTCAGGGCTATGTCGTGTAGATGATGGCTTAACAGGAGGCTTTAAAATTTTCTTTCTAGTGTCCTTCGTTTGGGAGAAAAATGCAATGGTACAAGACAGCTTTTCCTTGCCAATATCTCTCTTTTGCAAAGAGCTGCGCATTGGAAAAATCAGGGCTATGTCGTGTAGATGATGGCCTAACAGGAGGCTTTAAAATTTTCTTTCTAGTGTCCTTCGTTTGGGAGAAAAATGCAATGGTACAAGACAGCTTTTCCTTGCCAATATCTCTCTTTTGCAAAGAGCTGCGCATTGGAAAATTCAGGGCTATGTCGTGTAGATGATGGCCTAACAGGAGGCTTTAAAATTTTCTTTCTAGTGTCCTTCGTTTGGGAGAAAAATGCAAAGGTACAAGACAGCTTTTCCTTGCCAATATCTCTCTTTTGCAAAGAGCTGCGCATTGGAAAAATCAGGGCTATGTCGTGTAGATGATGGCCTAACAGGAGGCTTTAAAATTTTAATTCTAGTGTCCTTCGTTTGGGAGAAAAATGCAAAGGTACAAGACAGCTTTTCCTTGCCAATATCTCTCTTTTGCAAAGAGCTACGCATTGGAAAATTCAGGGCTATGTCGTGTAGATGATGGCCTAACAGGAGGCTTTAAAATTTTAATTCTAGTGTCCTTCGTTTGGGAGAAAAATGCAAAGGTACAAGACAGCTTTTCCTTGCCAATATCTCTCTTTTGCAAAGAGCTACGCATTGGAAAATACAGGGCTATGTCGTGTAGATGATGGCCGAACAGGAGGCTTTCAAATTTTAATTCTAGTGTCCTTCGTTTGGGAGAAAAATGCAAAGGTACAAGACAGCTTTTCCTTGCCAATATCTCTCTTTTGCAAAGAGCTGCGCATTGGAAAATTCAGGGCTATGTCGTGTAGATGATGGCCTAACAGGAGGCTTTAAAATTTTCTTTCTAGTGTCCTTCGTTTGGGAGAAAAATGCAATGGTACAAGACAGCTTTTCCTTGCAATATCTCTCTTTTGCAAAGAGCTACGCATTGGAAAATTCAGGGCTATGTCGTGTAGATGATGGCCTAACAGGAGGCTTTAAAATTTTCTTTCTAGTGTCCTTCGTTTGGGAGAAAAATGCAATGGTACAAGACAGCTTTTCCTTGCCAATATCTCTCTTTTGCAAAGAGCTGCGCATTGGAAAATGCAGGGCTATGTCGTGTAGATGATGGCCTAACAGGAGGCTTTAAAATTTTCTTTCTAGTGTCCTTCGTTTGGGAGAAAAATGCAAAGGTACAAGACAGCTTTTCCTTGCCAATATCTCTCTTTTGCAAAGAGCTGCGCATTGGAAAATTCAGGGCTATGTCGTGTAGATGATGGCCTAACAGGAGGCTTTAAATTTTCTTTCTAGTGTCCTTCGTTTGGGAGAAAAATGCAATGGTACAAGACAGCTTTTCCTTGCCAATATCTCTCTTTTGCAAAGAGCTGCGCATTGGAAAATTCAGGGCTATGTCGTGTAGATGATGGCCTAACAGGAGGCTTTAAAATTTCAATTCTAGTGTCCTTCGTTTGGGAGAAAAATGCAAAGGTACAAGACAGCTTTTCCTTGCCAATATCTCTCTTTTGCAAAGAGCTGCGCATTGGAAAATTCAGGGCTATGTCGTGTAGATGATGGCTTAACAGGAGGCTTTAAAATTTTCTTTCTAGTGTCCTTCGTTTGGGAGAAAAATGCAATGGTACAAGACAGCTTTTCCTTGCCAATATCTCTCTTTTGCAAAGAGCTGCGCATTGGAAAATTCAGGGCTATGTCGTGTAGATGATGGCCTAACAGGAGGCTTTAAAATTTTCTTGCTAGTGTCCTTCGTTTGGGAGAAAAATGCAAAGGTACAAGACAGCTTTTCCTTGCCAATATCTCTCTTTTGCAAAGAGCTGCGCATTGGAAAATTCAGGGCTATGTCGTGTAGATGATGGCCTAACAGGAGGCTTTAAAATTTCAATTCTAGTGTCCTTCGTTTGGGAGAAAAATGCAAAGGTACAAGACAGCTTTTCCTTGCCAATATCTCTCTTTTGCAAATAGCTGCGCATTGGAAAATTCAGGGCTATGTCGTGTAGATGATGGCCTAACAGGAGGCTTTACAATTTTCTTTCTAGTGTCCTTCGTTTGGGAGAAAAATGCAATGGTACAAGACAGCTTTTCCTTGCCAATATCTCTCTTTTGCAAAGAGCTACGCATTGGAAAATTCAGGGCTATGTCGTGTAGATGATGGCCTAACAGGAGGCTTTAAAATTTTCTTTCTAGTGTCCTTCGTTTGGGAGAAAAATGCAATGGTACAAGACAGCTTTTCCTTGCCAATATCTCTCTTTTGCAAAGAGCTGCGCATTGGAAAATGCAGGGCTATGTCGTGTAGATGATGGCCTAACAGGAGGCTTTAAAATTTTCTTTCTAGTGTCCTTCGTTTGGGAGAAAAATGCAAAGGTACAAGACAGCTTTTCCTTGCCAATATCTCTCTTTTGCAAAGAGCTGCGCATTGGAAAATTCAGGGCTATGTCGTGTAGATGATGGCCTAACAGGAGGCTTTAAAATTTTCTTTCTAGTGTCCTTCGTTTGGGAGAAAAATGCAATGGTACAAGACAGCTTTTCCTTGCCAATATCTCTCTTTTGCAAAGAGCTGCGCATTGGAAAATTCAGGGCTATGTCGTGTAGATGATGGCCTAACAGGAGGCTTTAAAATTTCAATTCTAGTGTCCTTCGTTTGGGAGAAAAATGCAAAGGTACAAGACAGCTTTTCCTTGCCAATATCTCTCTTTTGCAAAGAGCTGCGCATTGGAAAATTCAGGGCTATGTCGTGTAGATGATGGCTTAACAGGAGGCTTTAAAATTTTCTTTCTAGTGTCCTTCGTTTGGGAGAAAAATGCAATGGTACAAGACAGCTTTTCCTTGCCAATATCTCTCTTTTGCAAAGAGCTGCGCATTGGAAAATTCAGGGCTATGTCGTGTAGATGATGGCCTAACAGGAGGCTTTAAAATTTTCTTGCTAGTGTCCTTCGTTTGGGAGAAAAATGCAAAGGTACAAGACAGCTTTTCCTTGCCAATATCTCTCTTTTGCAAAGAGCTGCGCATTGGAAAATTCAGGGCTATGTCGTGTAGATGATGGCCTAACAGGAGGCTTTAAAATTTCAATTCTAGTGTCCTTCGTTTGGGAGAAAAATGCAAAGGTACAAGACAGCTTTTCCTTGCCAATATCTCTCTTTTGCAAAGAGCTGCGCATTGGAAAATTCAGGGCTATGTCGTGTAGATGATGGCTTAACAGGAGGCTTTAAAATTTTCTTTCTAGTGTCCTTCGTTTGGGAGAAAAATGCAATGGTACAAGACAGCTTTTCCTTGCCAATATCTCTCTTTTGCAAAGAGCTGCGCATTGGAAAAATCAGGGCTATGTCGTGTAGATGATGGCCTAACAGGAGGCTTTAAAATTTTCTTTCTAGTGTCCTTCGTTTGGGAGAAAAATGCAATGGTACAAGACAGCTTTTCCTTGCCAATATCTCTCTTTTGCAAAGAGCTGCGCATTGGAAAATTCAGGGCTATGTCGTGTAGATGATGGCCTAACAGGAGGCTTTAAAATTTTCTTTCTAGTGTCCTTCGTTTGGGAGAAAAATGCAATGGTACAAGACAGCTTTTCCTTGCCAATATCTCTCTTTTGCAAAGAGCTGCGCATTGGAAAATTCAGGGCTATGTCGTGTAGATGATGGCCTAACAGGAGGCTTTAAAATTTCAATTCTAGTGTCCTTCGTTTGGGAGAAAAATGCAAAGGTACAAGACAGCTTTTCCTTGCCAATATCTCTCTTTTGCAAAGAGCTGCGCATTGGAAAATTCAGGGCTATGTCGTGTAGATGATGGCTTAACAGGAGGCTTTAAAATTTTCTTTCTAGTGTCCTTCGTTTGGGAGAAAAATGCAATGGTACAAGACAGCTTTTCCTTGCCAATATCTCTCTTTTGCAAAGAGCTGCGCATTGGAAAAATCAGGGCTATGTCGTGTAGATGATGGCCTAACAGGAGGCTTTAAAATTTTAATTCTAGTGTCCTTCGTTTGGGAGAAAAATGCAAAGGTACAAGACAGCTTTTCCTTGCCAATATCTCTCTTTTGCAAAGAGCTGCGCATTGGAAAAATCAGGGCTATGTCGTGTAGATGATGGCATAACAGGAGGCTTTAAAATTTTAATTCTAGTGTCCTTCGTTTGGGAGAAAAATGCAAAGGTACAAGACAGCTTTTCCTTGCCAATATCTCTCTTTTGCAAAGAGCTGCGCATTGGAAAATTCAGGGCTATGTCGTGTAGATGAGGGCCTAACAGGAGGCTTTAAAATTTTCTTTCTAGTGTCCTTCGTTTGGGAGAAAAATGCAATGGTACAAGACAGCTTTTCCTTGCCAATATCTCTCTTTTGCAAAGAGCTACGCATTGGAAAATTCAGGGCTATGTCGTGTAGATGATGGCCTAACAGGAGGCTTTAAAATTTCAATTCTAGTGTCCTTCGTTTGGGAGAAAAATGCAAAGGTACAAGACAGCTTTTCCTTGCCAATATCTCTCTTTTGCAAAGAGCTGCGCATTGGAAAATTCAGGGCTATGTCGTGTAGATGATGGCCTAACAGGAGGCTTTAAAATTTTCTTTCTAGTGTCCTTCGTTTGGGAGAAAAATGCAATGGTACAAGACAGCTTTTCCTTGCCAATATCTCTCTTTTGCAAAGAGCTACGCATTGGAAAATTCAGGGCTATGTCGTGTAGATGATGGCCTAACAGGAGGCTTTAAAATTTTAATTCTAGTGTCCTTCGTTTGGGAGAAAAATGCAAAGGTACAAGACAGCTTTTCCTTGCCAATATCTCTCTTTTGCAAAGAGCTGCGCATTGGAAAAATCAGGGCTATGTCGTGTAGATGATGGCCTAACAGGAGGCTTTAAAATTTTCTTTCTAGTGTCCTTCGTTTGGGAGAAAAATGCAATGGTACAAGACAGCTTTTCCTTGCCAATATCTCTCTTTTGCAAAGAGCTGCGCATTGGAAAATTCAGGGCTATGTCGTGTAGATGATGGCCTAACAGGAGGCTTTAAAATTTCAATTCTAGTGTCCTTCGTTTGGGAGAAAAATGCAAAGGTACAAGACAGCTTTTCCTTGTCAATATCTCTCTTTTGCAAAGAGCTGCGCATTGGAAAATTCAGGGCTATGTCGTGTAGATGATGGCCTAACAGGAGGCTTTAAAATTTTCTTTCTAGTGTCCTTCGTTTGGGAGAAAAATGCAATGGTACAAGACAGCTTTTCCTTGCCAATATCTCTCTTTTGCAAAGAGCTACGCATTGGAAAATTCAGGGCTATGTCGTGTAGATGATGGCCTAACAGGAGGCTTTAAAATTTTCTTTCTAGTGTCCTTCGTTTGGGAGAAAAATGCAATGGTACAAGACAGCTTTTCCTTGCCAATATCTCTCTTTTGCAAAGAGCTGCGCATTGGAAAATTCAGGGCTATGTCGTGTAGATGATGGCCTAACAGGAGGCTTTAAAATTTTCTTTCTAGTGTCCTTCGTTTGGGAGAAAAATGCAATGGTACAAGACAGCTTTTCCTTGCCAATATCTCTCTTTTGCAAAGAGCTGCGCATTGGAAAATTCAGGGCTATGTCGTGTAGATGATGGCCTAACAGGAGGCTTTAAAATTTCAATTCTAGTGTCCTTCGTTTGGGAGAAAAATGCAAAGGTACAAGACAGCTTTTCCTTGCCAATATCTCTCTTTTGCAAAGAGCTGCGCATTGGAAAATTCAGGGCTATGTCGTGTAGATGATGGCTTAACAGGAGGCTTTAAAATTTTCTTTCTAGTGTCCTTCGTTTGGGAGAAAAATGCAATGGTACAAGACAGCTTTTCCTTGCCAATATCTCTCTTTTGCAAAGAGCTGCGCATTGGAAAAATCAGGGCTATGTCGTGTAGATGATGGCCTAACAGGAGGCTTTAAAATTTTCTTTCTAGTGTCCTTCGTTTGGGAGAAAAATGCAATGGTACAAGACAGCTTTTCCTTGCCAATATCTCTCTTTTGCAAAGAGCTGCGCATTGGAAAAATCAGGGCTATGTCGTGTAGATGATGGCCTAACAGGAGGCTTTAAAATTTTAATTCTAGTGTCCTTCGTTTGGGAGAAAAATGCAAAGGTACAAGACAGCTTTTCCTTGCCAATATCTCTCTTTTGCAAAGAGCTGCGCATTGGAAAAATCAGGGCTATGTCGTGTAGATGATGGCATAACAGGAGGCTTTAAAATTTTAATTCTAGTGTCCTTCGTTTGGGAGAAAAATGCAAAGGTACAAGACAGCTTTTCCTTGCCAATATCTCTCTTTTGCAAAGAGCTGCGCATTGGAAAATTCAGGGCTATGTCGTGTAGATGAGGGCCTAACAGGAGGCTTTAAAATTTTCTTTCTAGTGTCCTTCGTTTGGGAGAAAAATGCAATGGTACAAGACAGCTTTTCCTTGCCAATATCTCTCTTTTGCAAAGAGCTACGCATTGGAAAATTCAGGGCTATGTCGTGTAGATGATGGCCTAACAGGAGGCTTTAAAATTTTCTTTCTAGTGTCCTTCGTTTGGGAGAAAAATGCAATGGTACAAGACAGCTTTTCCTTGCCAATATCTCTCTTTTGCAAAGAGCTGCGCATTGGAAAATGCAGGGCTATGTCGTGTAGATGATGGCCTAACAGGAGGCTTTAAAATTTTCTTTCTAGTGTCCTTCGTTTGGGAGAAAAATGCAAAGGTACAAGACAGCTTTTCCTTGCCAATATCTCTCTTTTGCAAAGAGCTGCGCATTGGAAAATTCAGGGCTATGTCGTGTAGATGATGGCCTAACAGGAGGCTTTAAAATTTTCTTTCTAGTGTCCTTCGTTTGGGAGAAAAATGCAATGGTACAAGACAGCTTTTCCTTGCCAATATCTCTCTTTTGCAAAGAGCTGCGCATTGGAAAATTCAGGGCTATGTCGTGTAGATGATGGCCTAACAGGAGGCTTTAAAATTTAAATTCTAGTGTCCTTCGTTTGGGAGAAAAATGCAAAGGTACAAGACAGCTTTTCCTTGCCAATATCTCTCTTTTGCAAAGAGCTGCGCATTGGAAAATTCAGGGCTATGTCGTGTAGATGATGGCTTAACAGGAGGCTTTAAAATTTTCTTTCTAGTGTCCTTCGTTTGGGAGAAAAATGCAATGGTACAAGACAGCTTTTCCTTGCCAATATCTCTCTTTTGCAAAGAGCTGCGCATTGGAAAATTCAGGGCTATGTCGTGTAGATGATGGCCTAACAGGAGGCTTTAAAATTTTCTTTCTAGTGTCCTTCGTTTGGGAGAAAAATGCAATGGTACAAGACAGCTTTTCCTTGCCAATATCTCTCTTTTGCAAAGAGCTGCGCATTGGAAAATTCAGGGCTATGTCGTGTAGATGATGGCCTAACAGGAGGCTTTAAAATTTCAATTCTAGTGTCCTTCGTTTGGGAGAAAAATGCAAAGGTACAAGACAGCTTTTCCTTGCCAATATCTCTCTTTTGCAAAGAGCTGCGCATTGGAAAATTCAGGGCTATGTCGTGTAGATGATGGCTTAACAGGAGGCTTTAAAATTTTCTTTCTAGTGTCCTTCGTTTGGGAGAAAAATGCAATGGTACAAGACAGCTTTTCCTTGCCAATATCTCTCTTTTGCAAAGAGCTGCGCATTGGAAAAATCAGGGCTATGTCGTGTAGATGATGGCCTAACAGGAGGCTTTAAAATTTTAATTCTAGTGTCCTTCGTTTGGGAGAAAAATGCAAAGGTACAAGACAGCTTTTCCTTGCCAATATCTCTCTTTTGCAAAGAGCTGCGCATTGGAAAAATCAGGGCTATGTCGTGTAGATGATGGCATAACAGGAGGCTTTAAAATTTTAATTCTAGTGTCCTTCGTTTGGGAGAAAAATGCAAAGGTACAAGACAGCTTTTCCTTGCCAATATCTCTCTTTTGCAAAGAGCTGCGCATTGGAAAATTCAGGGCTATGTCGTGTAGATGAGGGCCTAACAGGAGGCTTTAAAATTTTCTTTCTAGTGTCCTTCGTTTGGGAGAAAAATGCAATGGTACAAGACAGCTTTTCCTTGCCAATATCTCTCTTTTGCAAAGAGCTACGCATTGGAAAATTCAGGGCTATGTCGTGTAGATGATGGCCTAACAGGAGGCTTTAAAATTTCAATTCTAGTGTCCTTCGTTTGGGAGAAAAATGCAAAGGTACAAGACAGCTTTTCCTTGCCAATATCTCTCTTTTGCAAAGAGCTGCGCATTGGAAAATTCAGGGCTATGTCGTGTAGATGATGGCCTAACAGGAGGCTTTAAAATTTTCTTTCTAGTGTCCTTCGTTTGGGAGAAAAATGCAATGGTACAAGACAGCTTTTCCTTGCCAATATCTCTCTTTTGCAAAGAGCTACGCATTGGAAAATTCAGGGCTATGTCGTGTAGATGATGGCCTAACAGGAGGCTTTAAAATTTTAATTCTAGTGTCCTTCGTTTGGGAGAAAAATGCAAAGGTACAAGACAGCTTTTCCTTGCCAATATCTCTCTTTTGCAAAGAGCTGCGCATTGGAAAAATCAGGGCTATGTCGTGTAGATGATGGCCTAACAGGAGGCTTTAAAATTTTCTTTCTAGTGTCCTTCGTTTGGGAGAAAAATGCAATGGTACAAGACAGCTTTTCCTTGCCAATATCTCTCTTTTGCAAAGAGCTGCGCATTGGAAAATTCAGGGCTATGTCGTGTAGATGATGGCCTAACAGGAGGCTTTAAAATTTCAATTCTAGTGTCCTTCGTTTGGGAGAAAAATGCAAAGGTACAAGACAGCTTTTCCTTGTCAATATCTCTCTTTTGCAAAGAGCTGCGCATTGGAAAATTCAGGGCTATGTCGTGTAGATGATGGCCTAACAGGAGGCTTTAAAATTTTCTTTCTAGTGTCCTTCGTTTGGGAGAAAAATGCAATGGTACAAGACAGCTTTTCCTTGCCAATATCTCTCTTTTGCAAAGAGCTACGCATTGGAAAATTCAGGGCTATGTCGTGTAGATGATGGCCTAACAGGAGGCTTTAAAATTTTCTTTCTAGTGTCCTTCGTTTGGGAGAAAAATGCAATGGTACAAGACAGCTTTTCCTTGCCAATATCTCTCTTTTGCAAAGAGCTGCGCATTGGAAAATTCAGGGCTATGTCGTGTAGATGATGGCCTAACAGGAGGCTTTAAAATTTTCTTTCTAGTGTCCTTCGTTTGGGAGAAAAATGCAATGGTACAAGACAGCTTTTCCTTGCCAATATCTCTCTTTTGCAAAGAGCTGCGCATTGGAAAATTCAGGGCTATGTCGTGTAGATGATGGCCTAACAGGAGGCTTTAAAATTTCAATTCTAGTGTCCTTCGTTTGGGAGAAAAATGCAAAGGTACAAGACAGCTTTTCCTTGCCAATATCTCTCTTTTGCAAAGAGCTGCGCATTGGAAAATTCAGGGCTATGTCGTGTAGATGATGGCCTAACAGGGGGCTTTAAAATTTTCTTTCTAGTGTCCTTCGTTTGGGAGAAAAATGCAATGGTACAAGACAGCTTTTCCTTGCCAATATCTCTCTTTTGCAAAGAGCTGCGCATTGGAAAATTCAGGGCTATGTCGTGTAGATGATGGCCTAACAGGAGGCTTTAAAATTTAAATTCTAGTGTCCTTCGTTTGGGAGAAAAATGCAAAGGTACAAGACAGCTTTTCCTTGCCAATATCTCTCTTTTGCAAAGAGCTGCGCATTGGAAAATTCAGGGCTATGTCGTGTAGATGATGGCTTAACAGGAGGCTTTAAAATTTTCTTTCTAGTGTCCTTCGTTTGGGAGAAAAATGCAATGGTACAAGACAGCTTTTCCTTGCCAATATCTCTCTTTTGCAAAGAGCTGCGCATTGGAAAATTCAGGGCTATGTCGTGTAGATGATGGCCTAACAGGAGGCTTTAAAATTTTCTTGCTAGTGTCCTTCGTTTGGGAGAAAAATGCAAAGGTACAAGACAGCTTTTCCTTGCCAATATCTCTCTTTTGCAAAGAGCTGCGCATTGGGAAATTCAGGGCTATGTCGTGTAGATGATGGCCTAACAGGAGGCTTTAAAATTTCAATTCTAGTGTCCTTCGTTTGGGAGAAAAATGCAAAGGTACAAGACAGCTTTTCCTTGCCAATATCTCTCTTTTGCAAAGAGCTGCGCATTGGAAAATTCAGGGCTATGTCGTGTAGATGATGGCTTAACAGGAGGCTTTAAAATTTTCTTTCTAGTGTCCTTCGTTTGGGAGAAAAATGCAATGGTACAAGACAGCTTTTCCTTGCCAATATCTCTCTTTTGCAAAGAGCTGCGCATTGGAAAAATCAGGGCTATGTCGTGTAGATGATGGCCTAACAGGAGGCTTTAAAATTTCAATTCTAGTGTCCTTCGTTTGGGAGAAAAATGCAAAGGTACAAGACAGCTTTTCCTTGCCAATATCTCTCTTTTGCAAAGAGCTACGCATTGGAAAATTCAAGGCTATGTCGTGTAGATGATGGCCTAACAGGAGGCTTTAAAATTTTCTTTCTAGTGTCCTTCGTTTGGGAGAAAAATGCAATGGTACAAGACAGCTTTTCCTTGCCAATATCTCTCTTTTGCAAAGAGCTGCGCATTGGAAAATTCAGGGCTATGTCGTGTAGATGATGGCCTAACAGGAGGCTTTAAAATTTTCTTTCTAGTGTCCTTCGTTTGGGAGAAAAATGCAATGGTACAAGACAGCTTTTCCTTGCCAATATCTCTCTTTTGCAAAGAGCTGCGCATTGGAAAATTCAGGGCTATGTCGTGTAGATGATGGCCTAACAGGAGGCTTTAAAATTTCAATTCTAGTGTCCTTCGTTTGGGAGAAAAATGCAAAGGTACAAGACAGCTTTTCCTTGCCAATATCTCTCTTTTGCAAAGAGCTGCGCATTGGAAAATTCAGGGCTATGTCGTGTAGATGATGGCTTAACAGGAGGCTTTAAAATTTTATTTCTAGTGTCCTTCGTTTGGGAGAAAAATGCAATGGTACAAGACAGCTTTTCCTTGCCAATATCTCTCTTTTGCAAAGAGCTGCGCATTGGAAAAATCAGGGCTATGTCGTGTAGATGATGGCCTAACAGGAGGCTTTAAAATTTTCTTTCTAGTGTCCTTCGTTTGGGAGAAAAATGCAAAGGTACAAGACAGCTTTTCCTTGCCAATATCTCTCTTTTGCAAAGAGCTGCGCATTGGAAAATTCAGGGCTATGTCGTGTAGATGATGGCCTAACAGGAGGCTTTAAAATTTCAATTCTAGTGTCCTTCGTTTGGGAGAAAAATGCAAAGGTACAAGACAGCTTTTCCTTGCCAATATCTCTCTTTTGCAAAGAGCTACGCATTGGAAAATTCAGGGCTATGTCGTGTAGATGATGGCCTAACAGGAGGCTTTAAAATTTTCTTTCTAGTGTCCTTCGTTTGGGAGAAAAATGCAAAGGTACAAGACAGCTTTTCCTTGCCAATATCTCTCTTTTGCAAAGAGCTGCGCATTGGAAAAATCAGGGCTATGTCGTGTAGATGATGGCCTAACAGGAGGCTTTAAAATTTTAATTCTAGTGTCCTTCGTTTGGGAGAAAAATGCAAAGGTACAAGACAGCTTTTCCTTGCCAATATCTTTCTTTTGCAAAGAGCTACGCATTGGAAAATTCAGGGCTATGTCGTGTAGATGATGGCCTAACAGGAGGCTTTAAAATTTTAATTCTAGTGTCCTTCGTTTGGGAGAAAAATGCAAAGGTACAAGACAGCTTTTCCTTGCCAATATCTCTCTTTTGCAAAGAGCTACGCATTGGAAAATTCAGGGCTATGTCGTGTAGATGATGGCCGAACAGGAGGCTTTCAAATTTTAATTCTAGTGTCCTTCGTTTGGGAGAAAAATGCAAAGGTACAAGACAGCTTTTCCTTGCCAATATCTCTCTTTTGCAAAGAGCTGCGCATTGGAAAATTCAGGGCTATGTCGTGTAGATGATGGCCTAACAGGAGGCTTTAAAATTTTCTTTCTAGTGTCCTTCGTTTGGGAGAAAAATGCAATGGTACAAGACAGCTTTTCCTTGCCAATATCTCTTTTGCAAAGAGCTACGCATTGGAAAATTCAGGGCTATATCGTGTAGATGATGGCCTAACAGGATGCTTTAAAATTTTCTTTCTAGTGTCCTTCGTTTGGGAGAAAAATGCAATGGTACAAGACAGCTTTTCCTTGCCAATATCTCTCTTTTGCAAAGAGCTGCGCATTGGAAAATTCAGGGCTATGTTGTGTAGATGATGGCCTAACAGGAGGCTTTAAAATTTTCTTTCTAGTGTCCTTCGTTTGGGAGAAAAATGCAATGGTACAAGACAGCTTGTCCTTGCCAATATCTCTCTTTTGCAAAGAGCTGCGCATTGGAAAATTCAGGGCTATATCGTGTAGATGATGGCCTAACAGGAGGCTTTAAAATTTCAATTCTAGTGTCCTTCGTTTGGGAGAAAAATGCAAAGGTACAAGACAGCTTTTCCTTGCCAATATCTCTCTTTTGCAAAGAGCTGCGCATTGGAAAATTCAGGGCTATGTCGTGTAGATGATGGCTTAACAGGAGGCTTTAAAATTTTCTTTCTAGTGTCGTTCGTTTGGGAGAAAAATGCAATGGTACAAGACAGCTTTTCCTTGCCAATATCTCTCTTTTGCAAAGAGCTGCGCATTGGAAAAATCAGGGCTATGTCGTGTAGATGATGGCCTAACAGGAGGCTTTAAAATTTCAATTCTAGTGTCCTTCGTTTGGGAGAAAAATGCAAAGGTACAAGACAGCTTTTCCTTGCCAATATCTCTCTTTTGCAAAGAGCTACGCATTGGAAAATTCAGGGCTATGTCGTGTAGATGATGGCCTAACAGGAGGCTTTAAAATTTTCTTTCTAGTGTCCTTCGTTTGGGAGAAAAATGCAAAGGTACAAGACAGCTTTTCCTTGCCAATATCTCTCTTTTGCATAGAGCTGCGCATTGGAAAATTCAGGGCTATGTCGTGTAGATGATGGCCTAACAGGAGGCTTTAAAATTTTCTTTCTAGTGTCCTTCGTTTGGGAGAAAAATGCAAAGGTACAAGACAGCTTTTCCTTGCCAATATCTCTCTTTTGCAAAGAGCTGCGCATTGGAAAATTCAGGGCTATGTCGTGTAGATGATGGCCTAACAGGAGGCTTTAAAATTTTCTTTCTAGTGTCCTTCGTTTGGGAGAAAAATGCAATGGTACAAGACAGCTTTTCCTTGCCAATATCTCTCTTTTGCAAAGAGCTGCGCATTGGAAAATTCAGGGCTATGTCGTGTAGATGATGGCCTAACAGGAGGCTTTAAAATTTCAATTCTAGTGTCCTTCGTTTGGGAGAAAAATGCAAAGGTACAAGACAGCTTTTCCTTGCCAATATCTCTCTTTTGCAAAGAGCTGCGCATTGGAAAATTCAGGGCTATGTCGTGTAGATGATGGCTTAACAGGAGGCTTTAAAATTTTCTTTCTAGTGTCCTTCGTTTGGGAGAAAAATGCAATGGTACAAGACAGCTTTTCCTTGCCAATATCTCTCTTTTGCAAAGAGCTGCGCATTGGAAAAATCAGGGCTATGTCGTGTAGATGATGGCCTAACAGGAGGCTTTAAAATTTTCTTTCTAGTGTCCTTCGTTTGGGAGAAAAATGCAAAGGTACAAGACAGCTTTTCCTTGCCAATATCTCTCTTTTGCAAAGAGCTGCGCATTGGAAAATTCAGGGCTATGTCGTGTAGATGATGGCCTAACAGGAGGCTTTAAAATTTTAATTCTAGTGTCCTTCGTTTGGGAGAAAAATGCAAAGGTACAAGACAGCTTTTCTTTGCCAATATCTCTCTTTTGCAAAGAGCTGCGCATTGGAAAATTCAGGGCTATGTCGTGTAGATGATGGCATAACAGGAGGCTTTAAAATTTTAATTCTAGTGTCCTTCGTTTGGGAGAAAAATGCAAAGGTACAAGACAGCTTTTCCTTGCCAATATCTCTCTTTTGCAAAGAGCTGCGCATTGGAAAAATCAGGGCTATGTCGTGTAGATGATGGCCTAACAGGAGGCTTTAAAATTTTCTTTCTAGTGTCCTTCGTTTAGGAGAAAAATGCAAAGGTACAAGACAGCTTTTCCTTCCCAATATCTCTCTTTTGCAAAGAGCTACGCATTGGAAAACTCAGGGCTATGTCGTGTAGATGATGGCCTAACAGGAGGCTTTAAAATTTTCTTTCTAGTGTCCTTCGTTTGGGAGAAAAATGCAAAGGTACAAGACAGCTTTTCCTTGCCAATATCTCTCTTTTGCAAAGAGCTGCGCATTGGAAAATTCAGGGCTATGTCGTGTAGATGATGGCATAACAGGAGGCTTTAAAATTTTAATTCTAGTGTCCTTCGTTTGGGAGAAAAATGCAAAGGTACAAGACAGCTTTTCCTTGCCAATATCTCTCTTTTGCAAAGAGCTGCGCATTGGAAAATTCAGGGCTATGTCGTGTAGATGATGGCCTAACAGGAGGCTTTAAAATTTTAATTCTAGTGTCCTTCGTTTGGGAGAAAAATGCAAAGGTACAAGACAGCTTTTCCTTGCCAATATCTCTCTTGGGCAAAGAGCTGCGTATTGGAAAATTCAGGGCTATGTCGTGTAGATGATGGCCTAACAGGAGGCTTTAAAATTTTCTTTCTAGTGTCCTTCGTTTGGGAGAAAAATGCAAAGGTACAAGACAGCTTTTCCTTGCCAATATCTCTCTTTTGCAAAGAGCTACGCATTGGAAAATTCAGGGCTATGTCGTGTAGATGATGGCCTAACAGGAGGCTTTAAAATTTTCTTTCTAGTGTCCTTCGTTTGGGAGAAAAATGCAAAGGTACAAGACAGCTTTTCCTTGCCAATATCTCTCTTTTGCAAAGAGCTGCGCATTGGAAAATTCAGGGCTATGTCGTGTAGATGATGGCCTAACAGGAGGCTTTAAAATTTTCTTTCTAGTGTCCTTCGTTTGGGAGAAAAATGCAAAGGTACAAGACAGCTTTTCCTTGCCAATATCTCTCTTTTGCAAAGAGCTGCGCATTGGAAAAATCAGGGCTATGTCGTGTAGATGATGGCCTAACAGGAGGCTTTAAAATTTTAATTCTAGTGTCCTTCGTTTGGGAGAAAAATGCAATGGTACAAGACAGCTTTTCCTTGCCAATATCTCTCTTTTGCAAAGAGCTGCGCATTGGAAAATTCAGGGCTATGTCGTGTAGATGATGGCCTAACAGGAGGCTTTAAAATTTTCTTTCTAGTGACCTTCGTTTGGGAGAAAAATGCAAAGGTACAAGACAGCTTTTCCTTGCCAATATCTCTCTTTTGCAAAGAGCTGCGCATTGGAAAATTCAGGGCTATGTCGTGTAGATGATGGCCTAACAGGAGGCTTTAAAATTTTAATTCTAGTGTCCTTCGTTTGGGAGAAAAATGCAAAGGTACCTGACAGCTTTTCCTTGCCAATATCTCTCTTTTGCAAAGAGCTGCGCATTGGAAAATTCAGGGCTATGTCGTGTAGATGATGGCATAGCAGGAGGCTTTAAAATTTTAATTCTAGTGTCCTTCGTTTGGGAGAAAAATGCAAAGGTACAAGACAGCTTTTCCTTGCCAATATCTCTCTTTTGCAAAGAGCTGCGCATTGGAAAATTCAGGGCTATGTCGTGTAGATGATGGCATAACAGGAGGCTTTAAAATTTTAATTCTAGTGTCCTTCGTTTGGGAGAAAAATGCAAAGGTACAAGACAGCTTTTCCTTGCCAATATCTCTCTTTTGCAAAGAGCTGCGCATTGGAAAATTCAGGGCTATGTCGTGTAGATGATGGCCTAACAGGAGGCTTTAAAATTTTAATTCTAGTGTCCTTCGTTTGGGAGAAAAATGCAAAGGTACAAGACAGCTTTTCCTTGCCAATATCTCTCTTTTGCAAAGAGCTGCGCAATGGAAAATTCAGGGCTATGTCGTGTAGATGATGGCCTAACAGGAGGCTTTAAAATTTTCTTTCTAGTGTCCTTCGTTTGGGAGAAAAATGCAATGGTACAAGACAGCTTTTCCTTGCCAATATCTCTCTTTTGCAAAGAGCTGCGCATTGGAAAAATCAGGGCTATGTCGTGTAGATGATGGCCTAACAGGAGGCTTTAAAATTTTCTTTCTAGTGTCCTTCGTTTGGGAGAAAAATGCAATGGTACAAGACAGCTTTTCCTTGCCAATATCTCTCTTTTGCAAAGAGCTGCGCATTGGAAAATTCAGGGCTATGTCGTGTAGATGATGGCCTAACAGGAGGCTTTAAAATTTTCTTTCTAGTGACCTTCGTTTGGGAGAAAAATGCAAAGGTACCTGACAGCTTTTCCTTGCCAATATCTCTCTTTTGCAAAGAGCTGCGCATTGGACAATTCAGGGCTATGTCGTGTAGATGATGGCATAACAGGAGGCTTTAAAATTTTAATTCTAGTGTCCTTCGTTTGGGAGAAAAATGCATAGGTACAAGACAGCTTTTCCTTGCCAATATCTCTCTTTTGCAAAGAGCTGCGCATTGGAAAATTCAGGGCTATGTCGTGTAGATGATGGCCTAATAGGAGGCTTTAAAATTTTCTTTCTAGTGACCTTCGTTTGGGAGAAAAATGCAATGGTACAAGACAGCTTTTCCTTGCCAATATCTCTCTTTTGCAAAGAGCTGCGCATTGGAAAAATCAGGGCTATGTCGTGTAGATGATGGCCTAACAGGAGGCTTTAAAATTTTCTTTCTAGTGTCCTTCGTTTGGGAGAAAAATGCAATGGTACAAGACAGCTTTTCCTTGCCAATATCTCTCTTTTGCAAAGAGCTGCGCATTGGAAAAATCAGGGCTATGTCGTGTAGATGATGGCCTAACAGGAGGCTTTAAAATTTTCTTTCTAGTGTCCTTCGTTTAGGAGAAAAATGCAAAGGTACAAGACAGCTTTTCCTTGCCAATATCTCTCTTTTGCAAAGAGCTGCGCAATGGAAAATTCAGGGCTATGTCGTGTAGATGATGGCCTAACAGGAGGCTTTAAAATTTTCTTTCTAGTGTCCTTCGTTTGGGAGAAAAATGCAATGGTACAAGACAGCTTTTCCTTGCCAATATCTCTCTTTTGCAAAGAGCTGCGCATTGGAAAAATCAGGGCTATGTCGTGTAGATGATGGCCTAACAGGAGGCTTTAAAATTTTCTTTCTAGTGTCCTTCGTTTGGGAGAAAAATGCAATGGTACAAGACAGCTTTTCCTTGCCAATATCTCTCTTTTGCAAAGAGCTGCGCATTGGAAAATTCAGGGCTATGTCGTGTAGATGATGGCATAACAGGAGGCTTTAAAATTTTAATTCTAGTGTCCTTCGTTTGGGAGAAAAATGCATAGGTACAAGACAGCTTTTCCTTGCCAATATCTCTCTTTTGCAAAGAGCTGCGCATTGGAAAATTCAGGGCTATGTCGTGTAGATGATGGCCTAATAGGAGGCTTTAAAATTTTCTTTCTAGTGACCTTCGTTTGGGAGAAAAATGCAATGGTACAAGACAGCTTTTCCTTGCCAATATCTCTCTTTTGCAAAGAGCTGCGCATTGGAAAAATCAGGGCTATGTCGTGTAGATGATGGCCTAACAGGAGGCTTTAAAATTTTCTTTCTAGTGTCCTTCGTTTGGGAGAAAAATGCAATGGTACAAGACAGCTTTTCCTTGCCAATATCTCTCTTTTGCAAAGAGCTGCGCATTGGAAAAATCAGGGCTATGTCGTGTAGATGATGGCCTAACAGGAGGCTTTAAAATTTTCTTTCTAGTGTCCTTCGTTTAGGAGAAAAATGCAAAGGTACAAGACAGCTTTTCCTTGCCAATATCTCTCTTTTGCAAAGAGCTACGCATTGGAAAACTCAGGGCTATGTCGTGTAGATGATGGCCTAACAGGAGGCTTTAAAATTTTCTTTCTAGTGTCCTTCGTTTGGGAGAAAAATGCAAAGGTACAAGACAGCTTTTCCTTGCCAATATCTCTCTTTTGCAAAGAGCTGCGCATTGGAAAATTCAGGGCTATGTCGTGTAGATGATGGCCTAACAGGAGGCTTTAAAATTTTAATTCTAGTGTCCTTCGTTTGGGAGAAAAATGCAAAGGTACAAGACAGCTTTTCCTTGCCAATATCTCTCTTTTGCAAAGAGCTGCGCATTGGAAAATTCAGGGCTATGTCGTGTAGATGATGGCCTAACAGGAGGCTTTAAAATTTTCTTTCTAGTGTCCTTCGTTTGGGAGAAAAATGCAAAGGTACAAGACAGCTTTTCCTTGCCAATATCTCTCTTTTGCAAAGAGCTACGCATTGGAAAATTCAGGGCTATGTCGTGTAGATGATGGCCTAACAGGAGGCTTTAAAATTTTCTTTCTAGTGTCCTTCGTTTGGGAGAAAAATGCAAAGGTACAAGACAGCTTTTCCTTGCCAATATCTCTCTTTTGCAAAGAGCTGCGCATTGGAAAATTCAGGGCTATGTCGTGTAGATGATGGCCTAACAGGAGGCTTTAAAATTTTCTTTCTAGTGTCCTTCGTTTGGGAGAAAAATGCAAAGGTACAAGACAGCTTTTCCTTGCCAATATCTCTCTTTTGCAAAGAGCTGCGCATTGGAAAAATCAGGGCTATGTCGTGTAGATGATGGCCTAACAGGAGGCTTTACAATTTTCTTTCTAGTGTCCTTCGTTTGGGAGAAAAATGCAATGGTACAAGACAGCTTTTCCTTGCCAATATCTCTCTTTTGCAAAGAGCTGCACATTGGAAAATTCAGGGCTATGTCGTGTAGATGATGTCCTAACAGGAGGCTTTAAAATTTTCTTTCTAGTGACCTTCGTTTGGGAGAAAAATGCAAAGGTACAAGACAGCTTTTCCTTGCCAATATCTCTCTTTTGCAAAGAGCTGCGCATTGGAAAATTCAGGGCTATGTCGTGTAGATGATGGCCTAACAGGAGGCTTTAAAATTTTAATTCTAGTGTCCTTCGTTTGGGAGAAAAATGCAAAGGTACCTGACAGCTTTTCCTTGCCAATATCTCTCTTTTGCAAAGAGCTGCGCATTGGAAAATTCAGGGCTATGTCTTGTAGATGATGGCATAGCAGGAGGCTTTAAAATTTTAATTCTAGTGTCCTTCGTTTGGGAGAAAAATGCAAAGGTACAAGACAGCTTTTCCTTGCCAATATCTCTCTTTTGCAAAGAGCTGCGCATTGGAAAATTCAGGGCTATGTCGTGTAGATGATGGCATAACAGGAGGCTTTAAAATTTTAATTCTAGTGTCCTTCGTTTGGGAGAAAAATGCAAAGGTACAATACAGCTTTTCCTTACCAATATCTCTCTTTTGCAAAGAGCTGCGCATTGGAAAAATCAGGGCTATGTCGTGTAGATGATGGCCTAACAGGAGGCTTTAAAATTTTCTTTCTAGTGTCCTTCGTTTGGGAGAAAAATGCAAAGGTACAAGACAGCTTTTCCTTGCCAATATCTCTCTTTTGCAAAGAGCTACGCATTGGAAAATTCAGGGCTATGTCGTGTAGATGATGGCCTAACAGGAGGCTTTAAAATTTTAATTCTAGTGTCCTTCGTTTGGGAGAAAAATGCAAAGGTACCTGACAGCTTTTCCTTGCCAATATCTCTCTTTTGCAAAGAGCTGCGCATTGGAAAATTCAGGGCTATGTCGTGTAGATGATGGCATAGCAGGAGGCTTTAAAATTTTAATTCTAGTGTCCTTCGTTTGGGAGAAAAATGCAAAGGTACAAGACAGCTTTTCCTTGCCAATATCTCTCTTTTGCAAAGAGCTGCGCATTGGAAAAATCAGGGCTATGTCGTGTAGATGATGGCCTAACAGGAGGCTTTAAAATTTTAATTCTAGTGTCCTTCGTTTGGGAGAAAAATGCAATGGTACAAGACAGCTTTTCCTTGCCAATATCTCTCTTTTGCAAAGAGCTGCGCATTGGAAAATTCAGGGCTATGTCGTGTAGATGATGGCCTAACAGGAGGCTTTAAAATTTTCTTTCTAGTGACCTTCGTTTGGGAGAAAAATGCAAAGGTACAAGACAGCTTTTCCTTGCCAATATCTCTCTTTTGCAAAGAGCTGCGCATTGGAAAATTCAGGGCTATGTCGTGTAGATGATGGCCTAACAGGAGGCTTTAAAATTTTAATTCTAGTGTCCTTCGTTTGGGAGAAAAATGCAAAGGTACCTGACAGCTTTTCCTTGCCAATATCTCTCTTTTGCAAAGAGCTGCGCATTGGAAAATTCAGGGCTATGTCGTGTAGATGATGGCATAGCAGGAGGCTTTAAAATTTTAATTCTAGTGTCCTTCGTTTGGGAGAAAAATGCAAAGGTACAAGACAGCTTTTCCTTGCCAATATCTCTCTTTTGCAAAGAGCTGCGCATTGGAAAATTCAGGGCTATGTCGTGTAGATGATGGCATAACAGGAGGCTTTAAAATTTTAATTCTAGTGTCCTTCGTTTGGGAGAAAAATGCAAAGGTACAAGACAGCTTTTCCTTGCCAATATCTCTCTTTTGCAAAGAGCTGCGCATTGGAAAATTCAGGGCTATGTCGTGTAGATGATGGCCTAACAGGAGGCTTTAAAATTTTAATTCTAGTGTCCTTCGTTTGGGAGAAAAATGCAAAGGTACAAGACAGCTTTTCCTTGCCAATATCTCTCTTTTGCAAAGAGCTGCGCAATGGAAAATTCAGGGCTATGTCGTGTAGATGATGGCCTAACAGGAGGCTTTAAAATTTTCTTTCTAGTGTCCTTCGTTTGGGAGAAAAATGCAATGGTACAAGACAGCTTTTCCTTGCCAATATCTCTCTTTTGCAAAGAGCTGCGCATTGGAAAAATCAGGGCTATGTCGTGTAGATGATGGCCTAACAGGAGGCTTTAAAATTTTCTTTCTAGTGTCCTTCGTTTGGGAGAAAAATGCAATGGTACAAGACAGCTTTTCCTTGCCAATATCTCTCTTTTGCAAAGAGCTGCGCATTGGAAAATTCAGGGCTATGTCGTGTAGATGATGGCCTAACAGGAGGCTTTAAAATTTTCTTTCTAGTGACCTTCGTTTGGGAGAAAAATGCAAAGGTACCTGACAGCTTTTCCTTGCCAATATCTCTCTTTTGCAAAGAGCTGCGCATTGGAAAATTCAGGGCTATGTCGTGTAGATGATGGCATAGCAGGAGGCTTTAAAATTTTAATTCTAGTGTCCTTCGTTTGGGAGAAAAATGCAAAGGTACAAGACAGCTTTTCCTTGCCAATATCTCTCTTTTGCAAAGAGCTGCGCATTGGACAATTCAGGGCTATGTCGTGTAGATGATGGCATAACAGGAGGCTTTAAAATTTTAATTCTAGTGTCCTTCGTTTGGGAGAAAAATGCATAGGTACAAGACAGCTTTTCCTTGCCAATATCTCTCTTTTGCAAAGAGCTGCGCATTGGAAAATTCAGGGCTATGTCGTGTAGATGATGGCCTAATAGGAGGCTTTAAAATTTTCTTTCTAGTGACCTTCGTTTGGGAGAAAAATGCAATGGTACAAGACAGCTTTTCCTTGCCAATATCTCTCTTTTGCAAAGAGCTGCGCATTGGAAAAATCAGGGCTATGTCGTGTAGATGATGGCCTAACAGGAGGCTTTAAAATTTTCTTTCTAGTGTCCTTCGTTTGGGAGAAAAATGCAATGGTACAAGACAGCTTTTCCTTGCCAATATCTCTCTTTTGCAAAGAGCTGCGCATTGGAAAAATCAGGGCTATGTCGTGTAGATGATGGCCTAACAGGAGGCTTTAAAATTTTCTTTCTAGTGTCCTTCGTTTAGGAGAAAAATGCAAAGGTACAAGACAGCTTTTCCTTGCCAATATCTCTCTTTTGCAAAGAGCTGCGCAATGGAAAATTCAGGGCTATGTCGTGTAGATGATGGCCTAACAGGAGGCTTTAAAATTTTCTTTCTAGTGTCCTTCGTTTGGGAGAAAAATGCAATGGTACAAGACAGCTTTTCCTTGCCAATATCTCTCTTTTGCAAAGAGCTGCGCATTGGAAAAATCAGGGCTATGTCGTGTAGATGATGGCCTAACAGGAGGCTTTAAAATTTTCTTTCTAGTGTCCTTCGTTTGGGAGAAAAATGCAATGGTACAAGACAGCTTTTCCTTGCCAATATCTCTCTTTTGCAAAGAGCTGCGCATTGGAAAATTCAGGGCTATGTCGTGTAGATGATGGCCTAACAGGAGGCTTTAAAATTTTCTTTCTAGTGACCTTCGTTTGGGAGAAAAATGCAAAGGTACCTGACAGCTTTTCCTTGCCAATATCTCTCTTTTGCAAAGAGCTGCGCATTGGAAAATTCAGGGCTATGTCGTGTAGATGATGGCATAGCAGGAGGCTTTAAAATTTTAATTCTAGTGTCCTTCGTTTGGGAGAAAAATGCAAAGGTACAAGACAGCTTTTCCTTGCCAATATCTCTCTTTTGCAAAGAGCTGCGCATTGGAAAATTCAGGGCTATGTCGTGTAGATGATGGCATAACAGGAGGCTTTAAAATTTTAATTCTAGTGTCCTTCGTTTGGGAGAAAAATGCATAGGTACAAGACAGCTTTTCCTTGCCAATATCTCTCTTTTGCAAAGAGCTGCGCATTGGAAAATTCAGGGCTATGTCGTGTAGATGATGGCCTAATAGGAGGCTTTAAAATTTTCTTTCTAGTGACCTTCGTTTGGGAGAAAAATGCAATGGTACAAGACAGCTTTTCCTTGCCAATATCTCTCTTTTGCAAAGAGCTGCGCATTGGAAAAATCAGGGCTATGTCGTGTAGATGATGGCCTAACAGGAGGCTTTAAAATTTTCTTTCTAGTGTCCTTCGTTTGGGAGAAAAATGCAATGGTACAAGACAGCTTTTCCTTGCCAATATCTCTCTTTTGCAAAGAGCTGCGCATTGGAAAAATCAGGGCTATGTCGTGTAGATGATGGCCTAACAGGAGGCTTTAAAATTTTCTTTCTAGTGTCCTTCGTTTAGGAGAAAAATGCAAAGGTACAAGACAGCTTTTCCTTGCCAATATCTCTCTTTTGCAAAGAGCTACGCATTGGAAAACTCAGGGCTATGTCGTGTAGATGATGGCCTAACAGGAGGCTTTAAAATTTTCTTTCTAGTGTCCTTCGTTTGGGAGAAAAATGCAAAGGTACAAGACAGCTTTTCCTTGCCAATATCTCTCTTTTGCAAAGAGCTGCGCATTGGAAAATTCAGGGCTATGTCGTGTAGATGATGGCCTAACAGGAGGCTTTAAAATTTTAATTCTAGTGTCCTTCGTTTGGGAGAAAAATGCAAAGGTACAAGACAGCTTTTCCTTGCCAATATCTCTCTTTTGCAAAGAGCTGCGCATTGGAAAATTCAGGGCTATGTCGTGTAGATGATGGCCTAACAGGAGGCT
This sequence comes from Pseudophryne corroboree, assembly GCF_028390025.1. Classification (NCBI taxonomy): domain Eukaryota; kingdom Metazoa; phylum Chordata; class Amphibia; order Anura; family Myobatrachidae; genus Pseudophryne; species Pseudophryne corroboree. Next base: position 29,431 of record NW_026968597.1, read on the forward strand.
TTAAAATTTTCTTTCTAGTGTCCTTCGTTTGGGAGAAAAATGCAAAGGTACAAGACAGCTTTTCCTTGCCAATATCTCTCTTTTGCAAAGAGCTACGCATTGGAAAATTCAGGGCTATGTCGTGTAGATGATGGCCTAACAGGAGGCTTTAAAATTTTCTTTCTAGTGTCCTTCGTTTGGGAGAAAAATGCAAAGGTACAAGACAGCTTTTCCTTGCCAATATCTCTCTTTTGCAAAGAGCTGCGCATTGGAAAATTCAGGGCTATGTCGTGTAGATGATGGCCTAACAGGAGGCTTTAAAATTTTCTTTCTAGTGTCCTTCGTTTGGGAGAAAAATGCAAAGGTACAAGACAGCTTTTCCTTGCCAATATCTCTCTTTTGCAAAGAGCTGCGCATTGGAAAAATCAGGGCTATGTCGTGTAGATGATGGCCTAACAGGAGGCTTTACAATTTTCTTTCTAGTGTCCTTCGTTTGGGAGAAAAATGCAATGGTACAAGACAGCTTTTCCTTGCCAATATCTCTCTTTTGCAAAGAGCTGCACATTGGAAAATTCAGGGCTATGTCGTGTAGATGATGTCCTAACAGGAGGCTTTAAAATTTTCTTTCTAGTGACCTTCGTTTGGGAGAAAAATGCAAAGGTACAAGACAGCTTTTCCTTGCCAATATCTCTCTTTTGCAAAGAGCTGCGCATTGGAAAATTCAGGGCTATGTCGTGTAGATGATGTCCTAACAGGAGGCTTTAAAATTTTAATTCTAGTGTCCTTCGTTTGGGAGAAAAATGCAAAGGTACCTGACAGCTTTTCCTTGCCAATATCTCTCTTTTGCAAAGAGCTGCGCATTGGAAAATTCAGGGCTATGTCTTGTAGATGATGGCATAGCAGGAGGCTTTAAAATTTTAATTCTAGTGTCCTTCGTTTGGGAGAAAAATGCAAAGGTACAAGACAGCTTTTCCTTGCCAATATCTCTCTTTTGCAAAGAGCTGCGCATTGGAAAATTCAGGGCTATGTCGTGTAGATGATGGCATAACAGGAGGCTTTAAAATTTTAATTCTAGTGTCCTTCGTTTGGGAGAAAAATGCAAAGGTACAATACAGCTTTTCCTTACCAATATCTCTCTTTTGCAAAGAGCTGCGCATTGGAAAAATCAGGGCTATGTCGTGTAGATGATGGCCTAACAGGAGGCTTTAAAATTTTCTTTCTAGTGTCCTTCGTTTGGGAGAAAAATGCAAAGGTACAAGACAGCTTTTCCTTGCCAATATCTCTCTTTTGCAAAGAGCTACGCATTGGAAAATTCAGGGCTATGTCGTGTAGATGATGGCCTAACAGGAGGCTTTAAAATTTTAATTCTAGTGTCCTTCGTTTGGGAGAAAAATGCAAAGGTACCTGACAGCTTTTCCTTGCCAATATCTCTCTTTTGCAAAGAGCTGCGCATTGGAAAATTCAGGGCTATGTCGTGTAGATGATGGCATAGCAGGAGGCTTTAAAATTTTAATTCTAGTGTCCTTCGTTTGGGAGAAAAGTGCAAAGGTACAAGGCAGCTTTTCCTTGCCAATATCTCTCTTTTGCAAAGAGCTGCGCATTGGAAAAATCAGGGCTATGTCGTGTAGATGATGGCCTAACAGGAGGCTTTAAAATTTTCTTTCTAGTGTCCTTCGTTTGGGAGAAAAATGCAAAGGTACAAGACAGCTTTTCCTTGCCAATATCTCTCTTTTGCAAAGAGCTGCGCATTGGAAAAATCAGGGCTATGTCGTGTAGATGATGGCCTAACAGGAGGCTTTAAAATTTTCTTTCTAGGGTCCTTCGTTTGGGAGAAAAATGCAATGGTACAAGACAGCTTTTCATTGCCAATATCTCTCTTTTGCAAAGAGCTGCGCAATGGAAAATTCAGGGCTATGTCGTGTAGATGATGGCCTAACAGGAGGCTTTAAAATTTTCTTTCTAGTGACCTTCGTTTGGGAGAAAAATGCAAAGGTACCTGACAGCTTTTCCTTGCCAATATCTCTCTTTTGCAAAGAGCTGCGCGTTGGAAAATTCAGGGCTATGTCGTGTAGATGATGGCATAGCAGGAGGCTTTAAAATTTTAATTCTAGTGTCCTTCGTTTGGGAGAAAAATGCAAAGGTACAAGACAGCTTTTCCTTGCCAATATCTCTCTTTTGCAAAGAGCTACGCATTGGAAAAATCAGGGCTATGTCGTGTAGATGATGGCCTAACAGGAGGCTTTAAAATTTTCTTTCTAGTGTCCTTCGTTTGGGAGAAAAATGCAAAGGTACAAGACAGCTTTTCCTTGCCAATATCTCTCTTTTGCAAAGAGCTGCGCATTGGAAAATTCAGGGCTATGTCGTGTAGATGATGGCATAACAGGAGGCTTTAAAATTTTAATTCTAGTGTCCTTCGTTTGGGAGAAAAATGCAAAGGTACAAGACAGCTTTTCCTTGCCAATATCTCTCTTTTGCAAAGAGCTGCGCATTGGAAAATTCAGGGCTATGTCGTGTAGATGATGGCCTAACAGGAGGCTTTAAAATTTTAATTCTAGTGTCCTTCGTTTGGGAGAAAAATGCAATGGTACAAGACAGCTTTTCCTTGCCAATATCTCTCTTTTGCAAAGAGCTGCGCATTGGAAAATTCAGGGCTATGTCGTGTAGATGATGGCCTAACAGGAGGCTTTAAAATTTTCTTTCTAGTGTCCTTCGTTTGGGAGAAAAATGCAATGGTACAAGACAGCTTTTCCTTGCCAATATCTCTCTTTTGCAAAGAGCTGCGCATTGGAAAAATCAGGGCTATGTCGTGTAGATGATGGCCTAACAGGAGGCTTTAAAATTTTCTTTCTAGTGTCCTTCGTTTGGGAGAAAAATGCAAAGGTACAAGACAGCTTTTCCTTGCCAATATCTCTCTTTTGCAAAGAGCTGCGCATTGGAAAAATCAGGGCTATGTCGTGTAGATGATGGCCTAACAGGAGGCTTTACAATTTTCTTTCTAGTGTCCTTCGTTTGGGAGAAAAATGCAATGGTACAAGACAGCTTTTCCTTGCCAATATCTCTCTTTTGCAAAGAGCTGCACATTGGAAAATTCAGGGCTATGTCGTGTAGATGATGTCCTAACAGGAGGCTTTAAAATTTTCTTTCTAGTGACCTTCGTTTGGGAGAAAAATGCAAAGGTACAAGACAGCTTTTCCTTGCCAATATCTCTCTTTTGCAAAGAGCTGCGCATTGGAAAATTCAGGGCTATGTCGTGTAGATGATGTCCTAACAGGAGGCTTTAAAATTTTAATTCTAGTGTCCTTCGTTTGGGAGAAAAATGCAAAGGTACCTGACAGCTTTTCCTTGCCAATATCTCTCTTTTGCAAAGAGCTGCGCATTGGAAAATTCAGGGCTATGTCTTGTAGATGATGGCATAGCAGGAGGCTTTAAAATTTTAATTCTAGTGTCCTTCGTTTGGGAGAAAAATGCAAAGGTACAAGACAGCTTTTCCTTGCCAATATCTCTCTTTTGCAAAGAGCTGCGCATTGGAAAATTCAGGGCTATGTCGTGTAGATGATGGCATAACAGGAGGCTTTAAAATTTTAATTCTAGTGTCCTTCGTTTGGGAGAAAAATGCAAAGGTACAATACAGCTTTTCCTTACCAATATCTCTCTTTTGCAAAGAGCTGCGCATTGGAAAAATCAGGGCTATGTCGTGTAGATGATGGCCTAACAGGAGGCTTTAAAATTTTCTTTCTAGTGTCCTTCGTTTGGGAGAAAAATGCAAAGGTACAAGACAGCTTTTCCTTGCCAATATCTCTCTTTTGCAAAGAGCTACGCATTGGAAAATTCAGGGCTATGTCGTGTAGATGATGGCCTAACAGGAGGCTTTAAAATTTTAATTCTAGTGTCCTTCGTTTGGGAGAAAAATGCAAAGGTACCTGACAGCTTTTCCTTGCCAATATCTCTCTTTTGCAAAGAGCTGCGCATTGGAAAATTCAGGGCTATGTCGTGTAGATGATGGCATAGCAGGAGGCTTTAAAATTTTAATTCTAGTGTCCTTCGTTTGGGAGAAAAGTGCAAAGGTACAAGGCAGCTTTTCCTTGCCAATATCTCTCTTTTGCAAAGAGCTGCGCATTGGAAAAATCAGGGCTATGTCGTGTAGATGATGGCCTAACAGGAGGCTTTAAAATTTTCTTTCTAGTGTCCTTCGTTTGGGAGAAAAATGCAAAGGTACAAGACAGCTTTTCCTTGCCAATATCTCTCTTTTGCAAAGAGCTGCGCATTGGAAAAATCAGGGCTATGTCGTGTAGATGATGGCCTAACAGGAGGCTTTAAAATTTTCTTTCTAGGGTCCTTCGTTTGGGAGAAAAATGCAATGGTACAAGACAGCTTTTCCTTGCCAATATCTCTCTTTTGCAAAGAGCTGCGCAATGGAAAATTCAGGGCTATGTCGTGTAGATGATGGCCTAACAGGAGGCTTTAAAATTTTCTTTCTAGTGACCTTCGTTTGGGAGAAAAATGCAAAGGTACCTGACAGCTTTTCCTTGCCAATATCTCTCTTTTGCAAAGAGCTGCGCGTTGGAAAATTCAGGGCTATGTCGTGTAGATGATGGCATAGCAGGAGGCTTTAAAATTTTAATTCTAGTGTCCTTCGTTTGGGAGAAAAATGCAAAGGTACAAGACAGCTTTTCCTTGCCAATATCTCTCTTTTGCAAAGAGCTACGCATTGGAAAAATCAGGGCTATGTCGTGTAGATGATGGCCTAACAGGAGGCTTTAAAATTTTCTTTCTAGTGTCCTTCGTTTGGGAGAAAAATGCAAAGGTACAAGACAGCTTTTCCTTGCCAATATCTCTCTTTTGCAAAGAGCTGCGCATTGGAAAATTCAGGGCTATGTCGTGTAGATGATGGCATAACAGGAGGCTTTAAAATTTTAATTCTAGTGTCCTTCGTTTGGGAGAAAAATGCAAAGGTACAAGACAGCTTTTCCTTGCCAATATCTCTCTTTTGCAAAGAGCTGCGCATTGGAAAATTCAGGGCTATGTCGTGTAGATGATGGCCTAACAGGAGGCTTTAAAATTTTAATTCTAGTGTCCTTCGTTTGGGAGAAAAATGCAATGGTACAAGACAGCTTTTCCTTGCCAATATCTCTCTTTTGCAAAGAGCTGCGCATTGGAAAATTCAGGGCTATGTCGTGTAGATGATGGCCTAACAGGAGGCTTTAAAATTTTCTTTCTAGTGTCCTTCGTTTGGGAGAAAAATGCAATGGTACAAGACAGCTTTTCCTTGCCAATATCTCTCTTTTGCAAAGAGCTGCGCATTGGAAAAATCAGGGCTATGTCGTGTAGATGATGGCCTAACAGGAGGCTTTAAAATTTTCTTTCTAGTGTCCTTCGTTTGGGAGAAAAATGCAAAGGTACAAGACAGCTTTTCCTTGCCAATATCTCTCTTTTGCAAAGAGCTACGCATTGGAAAATTCAGGGCTATGTCGTGTAGATGATGGCCTAACAGGAGGCTTTAAAATTTTCTTTCTAGTGTCCTTCGTTTGGGAGAAAAATGCAAAGGTACCTGACAGCTTTTCCTTGCCAATATCTCTCTTTTGCAAAGAGCTGCGCGTTGGAAAATTCAGGGCTATGTCGTGTAGATGATGGCATAGCAGGAGGCTTTAAAATTTTAATTCTAGTGTCCTTCGTTTGGGAGAAAAATGCAAAGGTACAAGACAGCTTTTCCTTGCCAATATCTCTCTTTTGCAAAGAGCTACGCATTGGAAAAATCAGGGCTATGTCGTGTAGATGATGGCCTAACAGGAGGCTTTAAAATTTTCTTTCTAGTGTCCTTCGTTTGGGAGAAAAATGCAAAGGTACAAGACAGCTTTTCCTTGCCAATATCTCTCTTTTGCAAAGAGCTGCGCATTGGAAAATTCAGGGCTATGTCGTGTAGATGATGGCCTAACAGGAGGCTTTAAAATTTTAATTCTAGTGTCCTTCGTTTGGGAGAAAAATGCAATGGTACAAGACAGCTTTTCCTTGCCAATATCTCTCTTTTGCAAAGAGCTGCGCATTGGAAAATTCAGGGCTATGTCGTGTAGATGATGGCATAACAGGAGGCTTTAAAATTTTAATTCTAGTGTCCTTCGTTTGGGAGAAAAATGCAAAGGTACAAGACAGCTTTTCCTTGCCAATATCTCTCTTTTGCAAAGAGCTGCGCATTGGAAAATTCAGGGCTATGTCGTGTAGATGATGGCCTAACAGGAGGCTTTAAAATTTTAATTCTAGTGTCCTTCGTTTGGGAGAAAAATGCAATGGTACAAGACAGCTTTTCCTTGCCAATATCTCTCTTTTGCAAAGAGCTGCGCATTGGAAAATTCAGGGCTATGTCGTGTAGATGATGGCCTAACAGGAGGCTTTAAAATTTTAATTCTAGTGTCCTTCGTTTGGGAGAAAAATGCAATGGTACAAGACAGCTTTTCCTTGCCAATATCTCTCTTTTGCAAAGAGCTGCGCATTGGAAAATTCAGGGCTATGTCGTGTAGATGATGGCCTAACAGGAGGCTTTAAAATTTTCTTTCTAGTGTCCTTCGTTTGGGAGAAAAATGCAATGGTACAAGACAGCTTTTCCTTGCCAATATCTCTCTTTTGCAAAGAGCTGCGCATTGGAAAAATCAGGGCTATGTCGTGTAGATGATGGCCTAACAGGAGGCTTTAAAATTTTCTTTCTAGTGTCCTTCGTTTGGGAGAAAAATGCAAAGGTACAAGACAGCTTTTCCTTGCCAATATCTCTCTTTTGCAAAGAGCTACGCATTGGAAAATTCAGGGCTATGTCGTGTAGATGATGGCCTAACAGGAGGCTTTAAAATTTTCTTTCTAGTGTCCTTCGTTTGGGAGAAAAATGCAAAGGTACAAGACAGCTTTTCCTTGCCAATATCTCTCTTTTGCAAAGAGCTGCGCATTGGAAAATTCAGGGCTATGTCGTGTAGATGATGGCCTAACAGGAGGCTTTCAAATTTTAATTCTAGTGTCCTTCGTTTGGGAGAAAAATGCAAAGGTACCTGACAGCTTTTCCTTGCCAATATCTCTCTTTTGCAAAGAGCTGCGCATTGGAAAATTCAGGGCTATGTCGTGTAGATGATGGCATAGCAGGAGGCTTTAAAATTTTAATTCTAGTGTGATTCGTTTGGGAGAAAAATGCAAAGGTACAAGACAGCTTTTCCTTGCCAATATCTCTCTTTTGCAAAGAGCTGCGCATTGGAAAATTCAGGGCTATGTCGTGTAGATGATGGCATAACAGGAGGCTTTAAAATTTTAATTCTAGTGTCCTTCGTTTGGGAGAAAAATGCAAAGGTACAAGACAGCTTTTCCTTGCCAATATCTCTCTTTTGCAAAGAGCTGCGCATTGGAAAATTCAGGGCTATGTCGTGTAGATGATGGCCTAACAGGAGGCTTTAAAATTTTAATTCTAGCGTCCTTCGTTTGGGAGAAAAATGCAAAGGTACAAGACAGCTTTTCCTTGCCAATATCTCTCTTTTGCAAAGAGCTGCGCATTGGAAAATTCAGGGCTATGTCGTATAGATGATGGCCTAACAGGAGGCTTTAAAATTTTCTTTCTAGTGTCCTTCGTTTGGGAGAAAAATGCAAAGGTACAAGACAGCTTTTCCTTGCCAATATCTATCTTTTGCAAAGAGCTACGCATTGGAAAATTCAGGGCTATGTCGTGTAGATGATGGCCTAACAGGAGGCTTTAAAATTTTCTTTCTAGTGTCCTTCGTTTGGGAGAAAAATGCAAAGGTACCTGACAGCTTTTCCTTGCCAATATCTCTCTTTTGCAAAGAGCTGCGCATTTGAAAATTCAGGGCTATGTCGTGTAGATGATGGCCTAACAGGAGGCTTTAAAATTTTAATTCTAGTGTCCTTCGTTTGGGAGAAAAATGCAAAGGTACAAGACAGCTTTTCCTTGCCAATATCTCTCTTTTGCAAAGAGCTGCGCATTGGAAAATTCAGGGCTATGTCGTGTAGATGATGGCCTAACAGGAGGCTTTAAAATTTTAATTCTAGTGTCCTTCGTTTGGGAGAAAAATGCAAAGGTACAAGACAGCTTTTCCTTGCCAATATCTCTCTTTTGCAAAGAGCTGCGCATTGGAAAATTCAGGGCTATGTCGTGTAGATGATGGCCTAACAGGAGGCTTTAAAATTTTAATTCTAGTGTCCTTCGTTTGGGAGAAAAATGCAAAGGTACAAGATAGCTTTTCCTTGCCAATATCTCTCTTTTGCAAAGTGCTACGCATTGGAAAATTCAGGGCTATGTCGTGTAGATGATGGCCTAACAGGAGGCTTTAACATATTCTTTCTAGTTTCCTTCGTTTGGGAGAAAAATGCAAAGGTACAAGACAGCTTTTCCTTGCCAATATCTCTCTTTTGCAAAGAGCTGCGCATTGGAAAATTCAGGGCTATGTCGTGTAGATGATGGCCTAACAGGAGGCTTTAAAATTTTCTTTCTAGTGTCCTTCGTTTGGGAGAAAAATGCAATGGTACAAGACAGCTTTTCCTTGCCAATATCTCTCTTTTGCAAAGAGCTGCGCATTGGAAAATTCAGGGCTATGTCGTGTAGATGATGGCATAACAGGAGGCTTTAAAATTTTAATTCTAGTGTCCTTCTTTGGGAGAAAAATGCAAAGGTACAAGACAGCTTTTCCTTGCCAATATCTCTCTTTTGCAAAGAGCTGCGCATTGGAAAATTCAGGGCTATGTCGTGTAGATGATGGCCTAACAGGAGGCTTTAAAATTTTAATTCTAGTGTCCTTCGTTTGGGAGAAAAATGCAAAGGTACAAGACAGCTTTTCCTTGCCAATATCTCTCTTTTGCAAAGAGCTGCGCATTGGAAAATTCAGGGCTATGTCGTGTAGATGATGGCCTAACAGGAGGCTTTAAAATTTTCTTTCTAGTGTCCTTCGTTTGGGAGAAAAATGAAATGGTTCAAGACAGCTTTTCCTTGCCAATATCTCTCTTTTGCAAAGAGCTGCGCATTGGAAAAATCAGGGCTATGTCGTGTAGATGATGGCCTAACAGGAGGCTTTAAAATTTTCTTTCTAGTGTCCTTCGTTTGGGAGAAAAATGCAAAGGTACAAGACAGCTTTTCCTTGCCAATATCTCTCTTTTGCAAAGAGCTGCGCATTGGAAAATTCAGGGCTATGTCGTGTAGATGATGGCCTAACAGGAGGCTTTAAAATTTTAATTCTAGTGTCCTTCGTTTGGGAGAAAAATGCAATGGTACAAGACAGCTTTTCCTTGCCAATATCTCTCTTTTGCAAAGAGCTGCGCATTGGAAAATTCAGGGCTATGTCGTGTAGATGATGGCCTAACAGGAGGCTTTAAAATTTTAATTCTAGTGTCCTTCGTTTGGGAGAAAAATGCAAAGGTACAAGACAGCTTTTCCTTGCCAATATCTCTCTTTTGCAAAGAGCTGCGCATTGGAAAATTCAGGGCTATGTCGTGTAGATGATGGCCTAACAGGAGGCTTTAAAATTTTAATTCTAGTGTCCTTCGTTTGGGAGAAAAATGCAAAGGTACAAGACAGCTTTTCCTTGCCAATATCTCTCTTTTGCAAAGAGCTGCGCATTGGAAAATTCAGGGCTATGTCGTGTAGATGATGGCCTAACAGGAGGCTTTAAAATTTTAATTCTAGTGTCCTTCGTTTGGGAGAAAAATGCAAAGGTACAAGATAGCTTTTCCTTGCCAATATCTCTCTTTTGCAAAGCGCTACGCATTGGAAAATTCAGGGCTATGTCGTGTAGATGATGGCCTAACAGGAGGCTTTAACATTTTCTTTCTAGTTTCCTTCGTTTGGGAGAAAAATGCAAAGGTACAAGACAGCTTTTCCTTGCCAATATCTCTCTTTTGCAAAGAGCTGCGCATTGGAAAATTCAGGGCTATGTCGTGTAGATGATGGCCTAACAGGAGGCTTTAAAATTTTCTTTCTAGTGTCCTTCGTTTGGGAGAAAAATGCAATGGTACAAGACAGCTTTTCCTTGCCAATATCTCTCTTTTGCAAAGAGCTGCGCATTGGAAAATTCAGGGCTATGTCGTGTAGATGATGGCATAACAGGAGGCTTTAAAATTTTAATTCTAGTGTCCTTCGTTTGGGAGAAAAATGCAAAGGTACAAGACAGCTTTTCCTTGCCAATATCTCTCTTTTGCAAAGAGCTGCGCATTGGAAAATTCAGGGCTATGTCGTGTAGATGATGGCCTAACAGGAGGCTTTAAAATTTTAATTCTAGTGTCCTTCGTTTGGGAGAAAAATGCAAAGGTACAAGACAGCTTTTCCTTGCCAATATCTCTCTTTTGCAAAGAGCTGCGCATTGGAAAATTCAGGGCTATGTCGTGTAGATGATGGCCTAACAGGAGGCTTTAAAATTTTCTTTCTAGTGTCCTTCGTTTGGGAGAAAAATGAAATGGTTCAAGACAGCTTTTCCTTGCCAATATCTCTCTTTTGCAAAGAGCTGCGCATTGGAAAAATCAGGGCTATGTCGTGTAGATGATGGCCTAACAGGAGGCTTTAAAATTTTCTTTCTAGTGTCCTTCGTTTGGGAGAAAAATGCAAAGGTACAAGACAGCTTTTCCTTGCCAATATCTCTCTTTTGCAAAGAGCTGCGCATTGGAAAATTCAGGGCTATGTCGTGTAGATGATGGCCTAACAGGAGGCTTTAAAATTTTAATTCTAGCGTCCTTCGTTTGGGAGAAAAATGCAAAGGTACAAGACAGCTTTTCCTTGCCAATATCTCTCTTTTGCAAAGAGCTGCGCATTGGAAAATTCAGGGCTATGTCGTATAGATGATGGCCTAACAGGAGGCTTTAAAATTTTCTTTCTAGTGTCCTTCGTTTGGGAGAAAAATGCAAAGGTACAAGACAGCTTTTCCTTGCCAATATCTATCTTTTGCAAAGAGCTACGCATTGGAAAATTCAGGGCTATGTCGTGTAGATGATGGCCTAACAGGAGGCTTTAAAATTTTCTTTCTAGTGTCCTTCGTTTGGGAGAAAAATGCAAAGGTACCTGACAGCTTTTCCTTGCCAATATCTCTCTTTTGGAAAGAGCTGCGCATTTGAAAATTCAGGGCTATGTCGTGTAGATGATGGCCTAACAGGAGGCTTTAAAATTTTAATTCTAGTGTCCTTCGTTTGGGAGAAAAATGCAAAGGTACAAGACAGCTTTTCCTTGCCAATATCTCTCTTTTGCAAAGAGCTGCGCATTGGAAAATTCAGGGCTATGTCGTGTAGATGATGGCCTAACAGGAGGCTTTAAAATTTTAATTCTAGTGTCCTTCGTTTGGGAGAAAAATGCAAAGGTACAAGACAGCTTTTCCTTGCCAATATCTCTCTTTTGCAAAGAGCTGCGCATTGGAAAATTCAGGGCTATGTCGTGTAGATGATGGCCTAACAGGAGGCTTTAAAATTTTAATTCTAGTGTCCTTCGTTTGGGAGAAAAATGCAAAGGTACAAGATAGCTTTTCCTTGCCAATATCTCTCTTTTGCAAAGTGCTACGCATTGGAAAATTCAGGGCTATGTCGTGTAGATGATGGCCTAACAGGAGGCTTTAACATATTCTTTCTAGTTTCCTTCGTTTGGGAGAAAAATGCAAAGGTACAAGACAGCTTTTCCTTGCCAATATCTCTCTTTTGCAAAGAGCTGCGCATTGGAAAATTCAGGGCTATGTCGTGTAGATGATGGCCTAACAGGAGGCTTTAAAATTTTCTTTCTAGTGTCCTTCGTTTGGGAGAAAAATGCAATGGTACAAGACAGCTTTTCCTTGCCAATATCTCTCTTTTGCAAAGAGCTGCGCATTGGAAAATTCAGGGCTATGTCGTGTAGATGATGGCATAACAGGAGGCTTTAAAATTTTAATTCTAGTGTCCTTCGTTTGGGAGAAAAATGCAAAGGTACAAGACAGCTTTTCCTTGCCAATATCTCTCTTTTGCAAAGAGCTGCGCATTGGAAAATTCAGGGCTATGTCGTGTAGATGATGGCCTAACAGGAGGCTTTAAAATTTTAATTCTAGTGTCCTTCGTTTGGGAGAAAAATGCAAAGGTACAAGACAGCTTTTCCTTGCCAATATCTCTCTTTTGCAAAGAGCTGCGCATTGGAAAATTCAGGGCTATGTCGTGTAGATGATGGCCTAACAGGAGGCTTTAAAATTTTCTTTCTAGTGTCCTTCGTTTGGGAGAAAAATGAAATGGTTCAAGACAGCTTTTCCTTGCCAATATCTCTCTTTTGCAAAGAGCTGCGCATTGGAAAAATCAGGGCTATGTCGTGTAGATGATGGCCTAACAGGAGGCTTTAAAATTTTCTTTCTAGTGTCCTTCGTTTGGGAGAAAAATGCAAAGGTACAAGACAGCTTTTCCTTGCCAATATCTCTCTTTTGCAAAGAGCTGCGCATTGGAAAATTCAGGGCTATGTCGTGTAGATGATGGCCTAACAGGAGGCTTTAAAATTTTAATTCTAGTGTCCTTCGTTTGGGAGAAAAATGCAATGGTACAAGACAGCTTTTCCTTGCCAATATCTCTCTTTTGCAAAGAGCTGCGCATTGGAAAATTCAGGGCTATGTCGTGTAGATGATGGCCTAACAGGAGGCTTTAAAATTTTAATTCTAGTGTCCTTCGTTTGGGAGAAAAATGCAAAGGTACAAGACAGCTTTTCCTTGCCAATATCTCTCTTTTGCAAAGAGCTGCGCATTGGAAAATTCAGGGCTATGTCGTGTAGATGATGGCCTAACAGGAGGCTTTAAAATTTTAATTCTAGTGTCCTTCGTTTGGGAGAAAAATGCAAAGGTACAAGACAGCTTTTCCTTGCCAATATCTCTCTTTTGCAAAGAGCTGCGCATTGGAAAATTCAGGGCTATGTCGTGTAGATGATGGCCTAACAGGAGGCTTTAAAATTTTAATTCTAGTGTCCTTCGTTTGGGAGAAAAATGCAAAGGTACAAGATAGCTTTTCCTTGCCAATATCTCTCTTTTGCAAAGCGCTACGCATTGGAAAATTCAGGGCTATGTCGTGTAGATGATGGCCTAACAGGAGGCTTTAACATTTTCTTTCTAGTTTCCTTCGTTTGGGAGAAAAATGCAAAGGTACAAGACAGCTTTTCCTTGCCAATATCTCTCTTTTGCAAAGAGCTGCGCATTGGAAAATTCAGGGCTATGTCGTGTAGATGATGGCCTAACAGGAGGCTTTAAAATTTTCTTTCTAGTGTCCTTCGTTTGGGAGAAAAATGCAATGGTACAAGACAGCTTTTCCTTGCCAATATCTCTCTTTTGCAAAGAGCTGCGCATTGGAAAATTCAGGGCTATGTCGTGTAGATGATGGCATAACAGGAGGCTTTAAAATTTTAATTCTAGTGTCCTTCGTTTGGGAGAAAAATGCAAAGGTACAAGACAGCTTTTCCTTGCCAATATCTCTCTTTTGCAAAGAGCTGCGCATTGGAAAATTCAGGGCTATGTCGTGTAGATGATGGCCTAACAGGAGGCTTTAAAATTTTAATTCTAGTGTCCTTCGTTTGGGAGAAAAATGCAAAGGTACAAGACAGCTTTTCCTTGCCAATATCTCTCTTTTGCAAAGAGCTGCGCATTGGAAAATTCAGGGCTATGTCGTGTAGATGATGGCCTAACAGGAGGCTTTAAAATTTTCTTTCTAGTGTCCTTCGTTTGGGAGAAAAATGAAATGGTTCAAGACAGCTTTTCCTTGCCAATATCTCTCTTTTGCAAAGAGCTGCGCATTGGAAAAATCAGGGCTATGTCGTGTAGATGATGGCCTAACAGGAGGCTTTAAAATTTTCTTTCTAGTGTCCTTCGTTTGGGAGAAAAATGCAAAGGTACAAGACAGCTTTTCCTTGCCAATATCTCTCTTTTGCAAAGAGCTGCGCATTGGAAAATTCAGGGCTATGTCGTGTAGATGATGGCATAACAGGAGGCTTTAAAATTTTAATTCTAGTGTCCTTCGTTTGGGAGAAAAATGCAAAGGTACAAGACAGCTTTTCCTTGCCAATATCTCTCTTTTGCAAAGAGCTGCGCATTGGAAAATTCAGGGCTATGTCGTGTAGATGATGGCCTAACAGGAGGCTTTAAAATTTTAATTCTAGCGTCCTTCGTTTGGGAGAAAAATGCAAAGGTACAAGACAGCTTTTCCTTGCCAATATCTCTCTTTTGCAAAGAGCTGCGCATTGGAAAATTCAGGGCTATGTCGTATAGATGATGGCCTAACAGGAGGCTTTAAAATTTTCTTTCTAGTGTCCTTCGTTTGGGAGAAAAATGCAAAGGTACAAGACAGCTTTTCCTTGCCAATATCTATCTTTTGCAAAGAGCTACGCATTGGAAAATTCAGGGCTATGTCGTGTAGATGATGGCCTAACAGGAGGCTTTAAAATTTTCTTTCTAGTGTCCTTCGTTTGGGAGAAAAATGCAAAGGTACCTGACAGCTTTTCCTTGCCAATATCTCTCTTTTGCAAAGAGCTGCGCATTTGAAAATTCAGGGCTATGTCGTGTAGATGATGGCCTAACAGGAGGCTTTAAAATTTTAATTCTAGTGTCCTTCGTTTGGGAGAAAAATGCAAAGGTACAAGACAGCTTTTCCTTGCCAATATCTCTCTTTTGCAAAGAGCTGCGCATTGGAAAATTCAGGGCTATGTCGTGTAGATGATGGCCTAACAGGAGGCTTTAAAATTTTAATTCTAGTGTCCTTCGTTTGGGAGAAAAATGCAAAGGTACAAGACAGCTTTTCCTTGCCAATATCTCTCTTTTGCAAAGAGCTGCGCATTGGAAAATTCAGGGCTATGTCGTGTAGATGATGGCCTAACAGGAGGCTTTAAAATTTTAATTCTAGTGTCCTTCGTTTGGGAGAAAAATGCAAAGGTACAAGATAGCTTTTCCTTGCCAATATCTCTCTTTTGCAAAGTGCTACGCATTGGAAAATTCAGGGCTATGTCGTGTAGATGATGGCCTAACAGGAGGCTTTAACATATTCTTTCTAGTTTCCTTCGTTTGGGAGAAAAATGCAAAGGTACAAGACAGCTTTTCCTTGCCAATATCTCTCTTTTGCAAAGAGCTGCGCATTGGAAAATTCAGGGCTATGTCGTGTAGATGATGGCCTAACAGGAGGCTTTAAAATTTTAATTCTAGTGTCCTTCGTTTGGGAGAAAAATGCAAAGGTACAAGACAGCTTTTCCTTGCCAATATCTCTCTTTTGCAAAGAGCTGCGCATTGGAAAATTCAGGGCTATGTCGTGTAGATGATGGCCTAACAGGAGGCTTTAAAATTTTCTTTCTAGTGTCCTTCGTTTGGGAGAAAAATGAAATGGTTCAAGACAGCTTTTCCTTGCCAATATCTCTCTTTTGCAAAGAGCTGCGCATTGGAAAAATCAGGGCTATGTCGTGTAGATGATGGCCTAACAGGAGGCTTTAAAATTTTCTTTCTAGTGTCCTTCGTTTGGGAGAAAAATGCAAAGGTACAAGACAGCTTTTCCTTGCCAATATCTCTCTTTTGCAAAGAGCTGCGCATTGGAAAATTCAGGGCTATGTCGTGTAGATGATGGCATAACAGGAGGCTTTAAAATTTTAATTCTAGTGTCCTTCGTTTGGGAGAAAAATGCAAAGGTACAAGACAGCTTTTCCTTGCCAATATCTCTCTTTTGCAAAGAGCTGCGCATTGGAAAATTCAGGGCTATGTCGTGTAGATGATGGCCTAACAGGAGGCTTTAAAATTTTAATTCTAGCGTCCTTCGTTTGGGAGAAAAATGCAAAGGTACAAGACAGCTTTTCCTTGCCAATATCTCTCTTTTGCAAAGAGCTGCGCATTGGAAAATTCAGGGCTATGTCGTATAGATGATGGCCTAACAGGAGGCTTTAAAATTTTCTTTCTAGTGTCCTTCGTTTGGGAGAAAAATGCAAAGGTACAAGACAGCTTTTCCTTGCCAATATCTATCTTTTGCAAAGAGCTACGCATTGGAAAATTCAGGGCTATGTCGTGTAGATGATGGCCTAACAGGAGGCTTTAAAATTTTCTTTCTAGTGTCCTTCGTTTGGGAGAAAAATGCAAAGGTACCTGACAGCTTTTCCTTGCCAATATCTCTCTTTTGCAAAGAGCTGCGCATTTGAAAATTCAGGGCTATGTCGTGTAGATGATGGCCTAACAGGAGGCTTTAAAATTTTAATTCTAGTGTCCTTCGTTTGGGAGAAAAATGCAAAGGTACAAGACAGCTTTTCCTTGCCAATATCTCTCTTTTGCAAAGAGCTGCGCATTGGAAAATTCAGGGCTATGTCGTGTAGATGATGGCCTAACAGGAGGCTTTAAAATTTTAATTCTAGTGTCCTTCGTTTGGGAGAAAAATGCAAAGGTACAAGACAGCTTTTCCTTGCCAATATCTCTCTTTTGCAAAGAGCTGCGCATTGGAAAATTCAGGGCTATGTCGTGTAGATGATGGCCTAACAGGAGGCTTTAAAATTTTAATTCTAGTGTCCTTCGTTTGGGAGAAAAATGCAAAGGTACAAGATAGCTTTTCCTTGCCAATTTCTCTCTTTTGCAAAGTGCTACGCATTGGAAAATTCAGGGCTATGTCGTGTAGATGATGGCCTAACAGGAGGCTTTAACATATTCTTTCTAGTTTCCTTCGTTTGGGAGAAAAATGCAAAGGTACAAGACAGCTTTTCCTTGCCAATATCTCTCTTTTGCAAAGAGCTGCGCATTGGAAAATTCAGGGCTATGTCGTGTAGATGATGGCCTAACAGGAGGCTTTAAAATTTTCTTTCTAGTGTCCTTCGTTTGGGAGAAAAATGCAATGGTACAAGACAGCTTTTCCTTGCCAATATCTCTCTTTTGCAAAGAGCTGCGCATTGGAAAATTCAGGGCTATGTCGTGTAGATGATGGCATAACAGGAGGCTTTAAAATTTTAATTCTAGTGTCCTTCGTTTGGGAGAAAAATGCAAAGGTACAAGACAGCTTTTCCTTGCCAATATCTCTCTTTTGCAAAGAGCTGCGCATTGGAAAATTCAGGGCTATGTCGTGTAGATGATGGCCTAACAGGAGGCTTTAAAATTTTAATTCTAGTGTCCTTCGTTTGGGAGAAAAATGCAAAGGTACAAGACAGCTTTTCCTTGCCAATATCTCTCTTTTGCAAAGAGCTGCGCATTGGAAAATTCAGGGCTATGTCGTGTAGATGATGGCCTAACAGGAGGCTTTAAAATTTTCTTTCTAGTGTCCTTCGTTTGGGAGAAAAATGAAATGGTTCAAGACAGCTTTTCCTTGCCAATATCTCTCTTTTGCAAAGAGCTGCGCATTGGAAAAATCAGGGCTATGTCGTGTAGATGATGGCCTAACAGGAGGCTTTAAAATTTTCTTTCTAGTGTCCTTCGTTTGGGAGAAAAATGCAAAGGTACAAGACAGCTTTTCCTTGCCAATATCTCTCTTTTGCAAAGAGCTGCGCATTGGAAAATTCAGGGCTATGTCGTGTAGATGATGGCATAACAGGAGGCTTTAAAATTTTAATTCTAGTGTCCTTCGTTTGGGAGAAAAATGCAAAGGTACAAGACAGCTTTTCCTTGCCAATATCTCTCTTTTGCAAAGAGCTGCGCATTGGAAAATTCAGGGCTATGTCGTGTAGATGATGGCCTAACAGGAGGCTTTAAAATTTTAATTCTAGCGTCCTTCGTTTGGGAGAAAAATGCAAAGGTACAAGACAGCTTTTCCTTGCCAATATCTCTCTTTTGCAAAGAGCTGCGCATTGGAAAATTCAGGGCTATGTCGTATAGATGATGGCCTAACAGGAGGCTTTAAAATTTTCTTTCTAGTGTCCTTCGTTTGGGAGAAAAATGCAAAGGTACAAGACAGCTTTTCCTTGCCAATATCTATCTTTTGCAAAGAGCTACGCATTGGAAAATTCAGGGCTATGTCGTGTAGATGATGGCCTAACAGGAGGCTTTAAAATTTTCTTTCTAGTGTCCTTCGTTTGGGAGAAAAATGCAAAGGTACCTGACAGCTTTTCCTTGCCAATATCTCTCTTTTGCAAAGAGCTGCGCATTTGAAAATTCAGGGCTATGTCGTGTAGATGATGGCCTAACAGGAGGCTTTAAAATTTTAATTCTAGTGTCCTTCGTTTGGGAGAAAAATGCAAAGGTACAAGACAGCTTTTCCTTGCCAATATCTCTCTTTTGCAAAGAGCTGCGCATTGGAAAATTCAGGGCTATGTCGTGTAGATGATGGCCTAACAGGAGGCTTTAAAATTTTAATTCTAGTGTCCTTCGTTTGGGAGAAAAATGCAAAGGTACAAGACAGCTTTTCCTTGCCAATATCTCTCTTTTGCAAAGAGCTGCGCATTGGAAAATTCAGGGCTATGTCGTGTAGATGATGGCCTAACAGGAGGCTTTAAAATTTTAATTCTAGTGTCCTTCGTTTGGGAGAAAAATGCAAAGGTACAAGATAGCTTTTCCTTGCCAATATCTCTCTTTTGCAAAGTGCTACGCATTGGAAAATTCAGGGCTATGTCGTGTAGATGATGGCCTAACAGGAGGCTTTAACATATTCTTTCTAGTTTCCTTCGTTTGGGAGAAAAATGCAAAGGTACAAGACAGCTTTTCCTTGCCAATATCTCTCTTTTGCAAAGAGCTGCGCATTGGAAAATTCAGGGCTATGTCGTGTAGATGATGGCCTAACAGGAGGCTTTAAAATTTTCTTTCTAGTGTCCTTCGTTTGGGAGAAAAATGCAATGGTACAAGACAGCTTTTCCTTGCCAATATCTCTCTTTTGCAAAGAGCTGCGCATTGGAAAATTCAGGGCTATGTCGTGTAGATGATGGCATAACAGGAGGCTTTAAAATTTTAATTCTAGTGTCCTTCGTTTGGGAGAAAAATGCAAAGGTACAAGACAGCTTTTCCTTGCCAATATCTCTCTTTTGCAAAGAGCTGCGCATTGGAAAATTCAGGGCTATGTCGTGTAGATGATGGCCTAACAGGAGGCTTTAAAATTTTAATTCTAGTGTCCTTCGTTTGGGAGAAAAATGCAAAGGTACAAGACAGCTTTTCCTTGCCAATATCTCTCTTTTGCAAAGAGCTGCGCATTGGAAAATTCAGGGCTATGTCGTGTAGATGATGGCCTAACAGGAGGCTTTAAAATTTTAATTCTAGTGTCCTTCGTTTGGGAGAAAAATGCAAAGGTACAAGATAGCTTTTCCTTGCCAATATCTCTCTTTTGCAAAGTGCTACGCATTGGAAAATTCAGGGCTATGTCGTGTAGATGATGGCCTAACAGGAGGCTTTAACATATTCTTTCTAGTTTCCTTCGTTTGGGAGAAAAATGCAAAGGTACAAGACAGCTTTTCCTTGCCAATATCTCTCTTTTGCAAAGAGCTGCGCATTGGAAAATTCAGGGCTATGTCGTGTAGATGATGGCCTAACAGGAGGCTTTAAAATTTTCTTTCTAGTGTCCTTCGTTTGGGAGAAAAATGCAATGGTACAAGACAGCTTTTCCTTGCCAATATCTCTCTTTTGCAAAGAGCTGCGCATTGGAAAATTCAGGGCTATGTCGTGTAGATGATGGCATAACAGGAGGCTTTAAAATTTTAATTCTAGTGTCCTTCGTTTGGGAGAAAAATGCAAAGGTACAAGACAGCTTTTCCTTGCCAATATCTCTCTTTTGCAAAGAGCTGCGCATTGGAAAATTCAGGGCTATGTCGTGTAGATGATGGCCTAACAGGAGGCTTTAAAATTTTAATTCTAGTGTCCTTCGTTTGGGAGAAAAATGCAAAGGTACAAGACAGCTTTTCCTTGCCAATATCTCTCTTTTGCAAAGAGCTGCGCATTGGAAAATTCAGGGCTATGTCGTGTAGATGATGGCCTAACAGGAGGCTTTAAAATTTTCTTTCTAGTGTCCTTCGTTTGGGAGAAAAATGAAATGGTTCAAGACAGCTTTTCCTTGCCAATATCTCTCTTTTGCAAAGAGCTGCGCATTGGAAAAATCAGGGCTATGTCGTGTAGATGA
The DNA here is from genome assembly GCF_028390025.1 of Pseudophryne corroboree. NCBI lineage: Eukaryota > Metazoa > Chordata > Amphibia > Anura > Myobatrachidae > Pseudophryne > Pseudophryne corroboree. The sequence continues at coordinate 49,393 of NW_026968597.1, forward strand.
TGGCCTAACAGGAGGCTTTAAAATTTTCTTTCTAGTGTCCTTCGTTTGGGAGAAAAATGCAAAGGTACAAGACAGCTTTTCCTTGCCAATATCTCTCTTTTGCAAAGAGCTGCGCATTGGAAAATTCAGGGCTATGTCGTGTAGATGATGGCCTAACAGGAGGCTTTAAAATTTTAATTCTAGTGTCCTTCGTTTGGGAGAAAAATGCAATGGTACAAGACAGCTTTTCCTTGCCAATATCTCTCTTTTGCAAAGAGCTGCGCATTGGAAAATTCAGGGCTATGTCGTGTAGATGATGGCCTAACAGGAGGCTTTAAAATTTTAATTCTAGTGTCCTTCGTTTGGGAGAAAAATGCAAAGGTACAAGACAGCTTTTCCTTGCCAATATCTCTCTTTTGCAAAGAGCTGCGCATTGGAAAATTCAGGGCTATGTCGTGTAGATGATGGCCTAACAGGAGGCTTTAAAATTTTAATTCTAGTGTCCTTCGTTTGGGAGAAAAATGCAAAGGTACAAGACAGCTTTTCCTTGCCAATATCTCTCTTTTGCAAAGAGCTGCGCATTGGAAAATTCAGGGCTATGTCGTGTAGATGATGGCCTAACAGGAGGCTTTAAAATTTTAATTCTAGTGTCCTTCGTTTGGGAGAAAAATGCAAAGGTACAAGATAGCTTTTCCTTGCCAATATCTCTCTTTTGCAAAGCGCTACGCATTGGAAAATTCAGGGCTATGTCGTGTAGATGATGGCCTAACAGGAGGCTTTAACATTTTCTTTCTAGTTTCCTTCGTTTGGGAGAAAAATGCAAAGGTACAAGACAGCTTTTCCTTGCCAATATCTCTCTTTTGCAAAGAGCTGCGCATTGGAAAATTCAGGGCTATGTCGTGTAGATGATGGCCTAACAGGAGGCTTTAAAATTTTCTTTCTAGTGTCCTTCGTTTGGGAGAAAAATGCAATGGTACAAGACAGCTTTTCCTTGCCAATATCTCTCTTTTGCAAAGAGCTGCGCATTGGAAAATTCAGGGCTATGTCGTGTAGATGATGGCATAACAGGAGGCTTTAAAATTTTAATTCTAGTGTCCTTCGTTTGGGAGAAAAATGCAAAGGTACAAGACAGCTTTTCCTTGCCAATATCTCTCTTTTGCAAAGAGCTGCGCATTGGAAAATTCAGGGCTATGTCGTGTAGATGATGGCCTAACAGGAGGCTTTAAAATTTTAATTCTAGTGTCCTTCGTTTGGGAGAAAAATGCAAAGGTACAAGACAGCTTTTCCTTGCCAATATCTCTCTTTTGCAAAGAGCTGCGCATTGGAAAATTCAGGGCTATGTCGTGTAGATGATGGCCTAACAGGAGGCTTTAAAATTTTCTTTCTAGTGTCCTTCGTTTGGGAGAAAAATGAAATGGTTCAAGACAGCTTTTCCTTGCCAATATCTCTCTTTTGCAAAGAGCTGCGCATTGGAATAATCAGGGCTATGTCGTGTAGATGATGGCCTAACAGGAGGCTTTAAAATTTTCTTTCTAGTGTCCTTCGTTTGGGAGAAAAATGCAAAGGTACAAGACAGCTTTTCCTTGCCAATATCTCTCTTTTGCAAAGAGCTGCGCATTGGAAAATTCAGGGCTATGTCGTGTAGATGATGGCCTAACAGGAGGCTTTAAAATTTTAATTCTAGTGTCCTTCGTTTGGGAGAAAAATGCAATGGTACAAGACAGCTTTTCCTTGCCAATATCTCTCTTTTGCAAAGAGCTGCGCATTGGAAAATTCAGGGCTATGTCGTGTAGATGATGGCCTAACAGGAGGCTTTAAAATTTTAATTCTAGTGTCCTTCGTTTGGGAGAAAAATGCAAAGGTACAAGACAGCTTTTCCTTGCCAATATCTCTCTTTTGCAAAGAGCTGCGCATTGGAAAATTCAGGGCTATGTCGTGTAGATGATGGCCTAACAGGAGGCTTTAAAATTTTCTTTCTAGTGTCCTTCGTTTGGGAGAAAAATGCAAAGGTAATAGACAGCTTTTCCTTGCCAATATCTCTCTTTTGCAAAGAGCTGCGCATTGGAAAAATCAGGGCTATGTCGTGTAGATGATGGCCTAACAGGAGACTTTAAAATTTTCTTTCTAGTGTCCTTCGTTTGGGAGAAAAATGCAAAGGTACAAGACAGCTTTTCCTTGCCAATATCTCTCTTTTGCAAAGAGCTACGCATTGGAAAATTCAGGGCTATGTCGTGTAGATGATGGCCTAACAGGAGGCTTTAAAATTTTCTTTCTAGTTTCCTTCGTTTGTGAGAAAAATGCAAAGGTACAAGACAGCTTTTCCTTGCCAATATCTCTCTTTTGCAAAGAGCTGCGCATTGGAAAATTCAGGGCTATGTCGTGTAGATGATGGCCTAACAGGAGGCTTTAAAATTTTAATTCTAGTGTCCTTCGTTTGTGAGAAAAATGCAAAGGTACAAGATAGCTTTTCCTTGCCAATATCTCTCTTTTGCAAAGAGCTACGCATTGGAAAATTCAGGGCTATGTCGTGTAGATGATGGCCTAACAGGAGGCTTTAAAATTTTCTTTCTAGTGACCTTCGTTTGGGAGAAAAATGCAAAGGTACAAGACAGCTTTTCCTTGCCAATATCTCTCTTTTGCAAAGAGCTGCGCATTGGAAAATTCAGGGCTATGTCGTGTAGATGATGGCCTAACAGGAGGCTTTAAAATTTTAATTCTAGTGTCCTTCGTTTGGGAGAAAAATGCAAAGGTACCTGACAGCTTTTCCTTGCCAATATCTCTCTTTTGCAAAGAGCTGCGCATTGGAAAATTCAGGGCTATGTCGTGTAGATGATGGCCTAACAGGAGGCTTTAAAATTTTAATTCTAGTGTCCTTCGTTTGGGAGAAAAATGCAAAGGTACAAGACAGCTTTTCCTTGCCAATATCTCTCTTTTGCAAAGAGCTGCGCATTGGAAAATTCAGGGCTATGTCGTGTAGATGATGGCCTAACAGGAGGCTTTAAAATTTTCTTTCTAGTGTCCTTCGTTTGGGAGAAAAATGAAATGGTTCAAGACAGCTTTTCCTTGCCAATATCTCTCTTTTGCAAAGAGCTGCGCATTGGAAAAATCAGGGCTATGTCGTGTAGATGATGGCCTAACAGGAGGCTTTAAAATTTTCTTTCTAGTGTCCTTCGTTTGGGAGAAAAATGCAAAGGTACAAGACAGCTTTTCCTTGCCAATATCTCTCTTTTGCAAAGAGCTGCGCATTGGAAAATTCAGGGCTATGTCGTGTAGATGATGGCCTAACAGGAGGCTTTAAAATTTGAATTCTAGTGTCCTTTGTTTGGGAGAAAAATGCAAAGGTACAAGATAGCTTTTCCTTGCCAATATCTCTCTTTTGCAAAGAGCTGCGCATTGGAAAATTCATGGCTATGCCGTGTAGATGATGGTCTAACAGGAGGCTTTAAAATTTTCTTTCTAGTGTCCTTCGTTTGGGAGAAAAATGCAATGGTACAAGACAGCTTTTCCTTGCCAATATCTCTCTTTTGCAAAGAGCTGCGCATTGGAAAATTCAGGGCTATGTCGTGTAGATGATGGCCTAACAGGAGGCTTTAAAATTTTCTTTCTAGTGTCCTTCGTTTGGGAGAAAAATGCAAAGGTACAAGACAGCTTTTCCTTGCCAATATCTCTCTTTTGCAAAGAGCTGCGCTTTGGAAAATTCAGGGCTATGTCGTGTAGATGATGGCCTAACAGGAGGCTTTAAAATTTTCTTTCTAGTGTCCTTCGTTTGGGAGAAAAATGCAATGGTACAGGACAGCTTTTCCTTGCCAATATCTCTCTTTTGCAAAGAGCTGCGCATTGGAAAATTCAGGGCTATGTCGTGTAGATGATGGCCTAACAGGAGGCTTTAAAATTTTCTTTCTAGTGTCCTTCGTTTGGGAGAAAAATGCAAAGGTACAAGACAGCTTTTCCTTGCCAATATCTCTCTTTTGCAAAGAGCTGCGCATTGGAAAATTCAGGGCTATGTCGTGTAGATGATGGCCTAACAGGAGGCTTTAAAATTTTCTTTCTAGTGTCCTTCGTTTGGGAGAAAAATGCAAAGGTACAAGACAGCTTTTCCTTGCCAATATCTCTCTTTTGCAAAGAGCTACGCATTGGAAAATTCAGGGCTATGTCGTGTAGATGATGGCTTAACAGGAGGCTTTAAAATTTTCTTTCTAGTGACCTTCGTTTGGGAGAAAAATGCAAAGGTACCTGACAGCTATTCCTTGCCAATATCTCTCTTTTGCAAAGAGCTGCGCATTGGAAAATTCAGGGCTATGTCGTGTAGATGATGGCCTAACAGGAGGCTTTAAAATTTTAATTCTAGTGTCCTTCGTTTGGGAGAAAAATGCAAAGGTACAAGACAGCTTTTCCTTGCCAATATCTCTCTTTTGCAAAGAGCTGCGCATTGGAAAATTCAGGGCTATGTCGTGTAGATGATGGCCTAACAGGAGGCTTTAAAATTTTCTTTCTAGTGTCCTTCGTTTGGGAGAAAAATGAAATGGTTCAAGACAGCTTTTCCTTGCCAATATCTCTCTTTTGCAAAGAGCTGCGCATTGGAAAAATCAGGGCTATGTCGTGTAGATGATGGCCTAACAGGAGGCTTTAAAATTTTCTTTCTAGTGTCCTTCGTTTGGGAGAAAAATGCAAAGGTACAAGACAGCTTTTCCTTGCCAATATCTCTCTTTTGCAAAGAGCTGCGCATTGGAAAATTCAGGGCTATGTCGTGTAGATGATGGCCTAACAGGAGGCTTTAAAATTTTAATTCTAGTGTCCTTTGTTTGGGAGAAAAATGCAAAGGTACAAGATAGCTTTTCCTTGCCAATATCTCTCTTTTGCAAAGAGCTGCGCATTGGAAAATTCATGGCTATGCCGTGTAGATGATGGTCTAACAGGAGGCTTTAAAATTTTCTTTCTAGTGTCCTTCGTTTGGGAGAAAAATGCAATGGTACAAGACAGCTTTTCCTTGCCAATATCGCTCTTTTGCAAAGAGCTGCGCATTGGAAAATTCAGGGCTATGTCGTGTAGATGATGGCCTAACAGGAGGCTTTAAAATTTTCTTTCTAGTGTCCTTCGTTTGGGAGAAAGATCCAAAGGTACAAGACAGCTTTTCCTTGCCAATATCTCTCTTTTGCAAAGAGCTGCGCTTTGGAAAATTCAGGGCTATGTCGTGTAGATGATGGCCTAACAGGAGGCTTTAAAATTTTCTTTCTAGTGTCCTTCGTTTGGGAGAAAAATGCAATGGTACAGGACAGCTTTTCCTTGCCAATATCTCTCTTTTGCAAAGAGCTGCGCATTGGAAAATTCAGGGCTATGTCGTGTAGATGATGGCCTAACAGGAGGCTTTAAAATTTTCTTTCTAGTGTCCTTCGTTTGGGAGAAAAATGCAAAGGTACAAGACAGCTTTTCCTTGCCAATATCTCTCTTTTGCAAAGAGCTGCGCATTGGAAAATTCAGGGCTATGTCGTGTAGATGATGGCCTAACAGGAGGCTTTAAAATTTTCTTTCTAGTGTCCTTCGTTTGGGAGAAAAATGCAAAGGTACAAGACAGCTTTTCCTTGCCAATATCTCTCTTTTGCAAAGAGCTACGCATTGGAAAATTCAGGGCTATGTCGTGTAGATGATGGCTTAACAGGAGGCTTTAAAATTTTCTTTCTAGTGACCTTCGTTTGGGAGAAAAATGCAAAGGTACAAGACAGCTTTTCCTTGCCAATATCTCTCTTTTGCAAAGAGCTGCGCATTGGAAAATTCAGGGCTATGTCGTGTAGATGATGGCCTAACAGGAGGCTTTAAAATTTTCTTTCTAGTGTCCTTCGTTTGGGAGAAAAATGCAAAGGTACCTGACAGCTTTTCCTTGCCAATATCTCTCTTTTGCAAAGAGCTGCGCATTGGAAAATTCAGGGCTATGTCGTGTAGATGATGGCATAGCAGGAGGCTTTAAAATTTTAATTCTAGTGTCCTTCGTTTGGGAGAAAAATGCAAAGGTACAAGACAGCTTTTCCTTGCCAATATCTCTCTTTTGCAAAGAGCTGCGCATTGCAAAATTCAGGGCTATGTCGTGTAGATGATGGCCTAACAGGAGGCTTTAAAATTTTCTTTCTAGTGTCCTTCGTTTGGGAGAAAAATGCAAAGGTACAAGACAGCTTTTCCTTGCCAATATCTCTCTTTTGCAAAGAGCTGCGCATTGGAAAATTCAGGGCTATGTCGTGTAGATGATGGCCTAACAGGAGGCTTTAAAATTTTCTTTCTAGTGTCCTTCGTTTGGGAGAAAAATGCAATGGTACAAGACAGCTTTTCCTTGCCAATATCTCTCTTTTGCAAAGAGCTGCGCATTGGAAAAATCAGGGCTATGTCGTGTAGATGATGGCCTAACAGGAGGCTTTAAAATTTTCTTTCTAGTGTCCTTCGTTTGGGAGAAAAATGCAAAGGTACAAGACAGCTTTTTCTTGCCAATATCTCTCTTTTGCAAAGAGCTACGCATTGGAAAATTCAGGGCTATGTCGTGTAGATGATGGCCTAACAGGAGGCTTTCAAATTTTAATTCTAGTGTCCTTCGTTTGGGAGAAAAATGCAAAGGTACCTGACAGCTTTTCCTTGCCAATATCTCTCTTTTGCAAAGAGCTGCGCATTGGAAAATTCAGGGCTATGTCGTGTAGATGATGGCATAGCAGGAGGCTTTAAAATTTTAATTCTAGTGTCCTTCGTTTGGGAGAAAAATGCAAAGGTACAAGACAGCTTTTCCTTGCCAATATCTCTCTTTTGCAAAGAGCTGCGCATTGGAAAATTCAGGGCTATGTCGTGTAGATGATGGCATAACAGGAGGCTTTAAAATTTTAATTCTAGTGTCCTTCGTTTGGGAGAAAAATGCAAAGGTACAAGACAGCTTTTTACTTGCCAATATCTCTCTTTTGCAAAGAGCTGCGCATTGGAAAATTCAGGGCTATGTCGTGTAGATGATGGCCTAACAGGAGGCTTTAAAATTTTAATTCTAGTGTCCTTCGTTTGGAGAAAAATGCAAAGGTACAAGACAGCTTTTCCTTGCCAATATCTCTCTTTTGCAAAGAGCTGCGCATTGGAAAATTCAGGGCTATGTCGTGTAGATGATGGCCTAACAGGAGGCTTTAAAATTTTCTTTCTAGTGTCCTTCGTTTGGGAGAAAAATGCAATGGTACAAGACAGCTTTTCCTTGCCAATATCTCTCTTTTGCAAAGAGCTGCGCATTGGAAAAATCAGGGCTATGTCGTGTAGATGATGGCCTAACAGGAGGCTTTAAAATTTTCTTTCTAGTGTCCTTCGTTTGGGAGAAAAATGCAAAGGTACAAGACAGCTTTTCCTTGCCAATATCTCTCTTTTGCAAAGAGCTACGCATTGGAAAATTCAGGGCTATGTCGTGTAGATGATGGCCTAACAGGAGGCTTTAAAATTTTCTTTCTAGTGTCCTTCGTTTGTGAGAAAAATGCAAAGGTACAAGACAGCTTTTCCTTGCCAATATCTCTCTTTTGCAAAGAGCTGCGCATTGGAAAATTCAGGGCTATGTCGTGTAGATGATGGCCTAACAGGAGGCTTTAAAATTTTAATTCTAGTGTCCTTCGTTTGGGAGAAAAATGCAAAGGTACAAGATAGCTTTTCCTTGCCAATATCTCTCTTTTGCAAAGAGCTACGCATTGGAAAATTCAGGGCTATGTCGTGTAGATGATGGCCTAACAGGAGGCTTTAAAATTTTCTTTCTAGTGACCTTCGTTTGGGAGAAAAATGCAAAGGTACAAGGCAGCTTTTCCTTGCCAATATCTCTCTTTTGCAAAGAGCTGCGCATTGGAAAATTCAGGGCTATGTCGTGTAGATGATGGCCTAACAGGAGGCTTTAAAATTTTAATTCTAGTGTCCTTCGTTTGGGAGAAAAATGCAAAGGTACCTGACAGCTTTTCCTTGCCAATATCTCTCTTTTGCAAAGAGCTGCGCATTGGAAAATTCAGGGCTATGTCGTGTAGATGATGGCATAACAGGAGGCTTTAAAATTTTAATTCTAGTGTCCTTCGTTTGGGAGAAAAATGCAAAGGTACAAGACAGCTTTTCCTTGCCAATATCTCTCTTTTGCAAAGAGCTGCGCATTGGAAAATTCAGGGCTATGTCGTGTAGATGATGGCCTAACAGGAGGCTTTAAAATTTTAATTCTAGTGTCCTTCGTTTGGGAGAAAAATGCAAAGGTACAAGACAGCTTTTCCTTGCCAATATCTCTCTTTTGCAAAGAGCTGCGCATTGGAAAATTCAGGGCTATGTCGTGTAGATGATGGCCTAACAGGAGGCTTTAAAATTTTCTTTCTAGTGTCCTTCGTTTGGGAGAAAAATGAAATGGTTCAAGACAGCTTTTCCTTGCCAATATCTCTCTTTTGCAAAGAGCTGCGCATTGGAAAAATCAGGGCTATGTCGTGTAGATGATGGCCTAACAGGAGGCTTTAAAATTTTCTTTCTAGTGTCCTTCGTTTGGGAGAAAAATGCAAAGGTACAAGACAGCTTTTCCTTGCCAATATCTCTCTTTTGCAAAGAGCTGCGCATTGGAAAATTCAGGGCTATGTCGTGTAGATGATGGCCTAACAGGAGGCTTTAAAATTTTAATTCTAGTGTCCTTTGTTTGGGAGAAAAATGCAAAGGTACAAGATAGCTTTTCCTTGCCAATATCTCTCTTTTGCAAAGAGCTGCGCATTGGAAAATTCATGGCTATGCAGTGTAGATGATGGTCTAACAGGAGGCTTTAAAATTTTCTTTCTAGTGTCCTTCGTTTGGGAGAAAAATGCAATGGTACAAGACAGCTTTTCCTTGCCAATATCTCTCTTTTGCAAAGAGCTGCGCATTGGAAAATTCAGGGCTATGTCGTGTAGATGATGGCCTAACAGGAGGCTTTAAAATTTTCTTTCTAGTGTCCTTCGTTTGGGAGAAAAATGCAAAGGTACAAGACAGCTTTTCCTTGCCAATATCTCTCTTTTGCAAAGAGCTGCGCTTTGGAAAATTCAGGGCTATGTCGTGTAGATGATGGCCTAACAGGAGGCTTTAAAATTTTCTTTCTAGTGTCCTTCGTTTGGGAGAAAAATGCAATGGTACAAGACAGCTTTTCCTTGCCAATATCTCTCTTTTGCAAAGAGCTGCGCATTGGAAAATTCAGGGCTATGTCGTGTAGATGATGGCCTAATTAAAATTTTCTTTCTAGTGTCCTTCGTTTGGGAGAAAAATGCAAAGGTACAAGACAGCTTTTCCTTGCCAATATCTCTCTTTTGCAAAGAGCTGCGCATTGGAAAATTCAGGGCTATGTCGTGTAGATGATGGCCTAACAGGAGGCTTTAAAATTTTCTTTCTAGTGTCCTTCGTTTGGGAGAAAAATGCAAAGGTACAAGACAGCTTTTCCTTGCCAATATCTCTCTTTTGCAAAGAGCTACGCATTGGAAAATTCAGGGCTATGTCGTGTAGATGATGGCTTAACAGGAGGCTTTAAAATTTTCTTTCTAGTGACCTTCGTTTGGGAGAAAAATGCAAAGGTACAAGACAGCTTTTCCTTGCCAATATCTCTCTTTTGCAAAGAGCTGCGCATTGGAAAATTCAGGGCTATGTCGTGTAGATGATGGCCTAACAGGAGGCTTTAAAATTTTCTTTCTAGTGTCCTTCGTTTGGGAGAAAAATGCAATGGTACAAGACAGCTTTTCCTTGCCAATATCTCTCTTTTGCAAAGAGCTGCGCATTGGAAAATTCAGGGCTATGTCGTGTAGATGATGGCCTAACAGGAGGCTTTAAAATTTTCTTTCTAGTGTCCTTCGTTTGGGAGAAAAATGCAATGGTACAAGACAGCTTTTCCTTGCCAATATCTCTCTTTTGCAAAGAGCTGCGCATTGGAAAATTCAGGGCTATGTCGTGTAGATGATGGCATAGCAGGAGGCTTTAAAATTTTAATTCTAGTGTCCTTCGTTTGGGAGAAAAATGCAAAGGTACAAGACAGCTTTTCCTTGCCAATATCTCTCTTTTGCAAAGAGCTGCGCATTGGAAAATTCAGGGCTATGTCGTGTAGATGATGGCCTAACAGGAGGCTTTAAAATTTTCTTTCTAGTGTCCTTCGTTTGGGAGAAAAATGCAAAGGTACAAGACAGCTTTTCCTTGCCAATATCTCTCTTTTGCAAAGAGCTGCGCATTGGAAAATTCAGGGCTATGTCGTGTAGATGATGGCCTAACAGGAGGCTTTAAAATTTTCTTTCTAGTGTCCTTCGTTTGGGAGAAAAATGCAATGGTACAAGACAGCTTTTCCTTGCCAATATCTCTCTTTTGCAAAGAGCTGCGCATTGGAAAAATCAGGGCTATGTCGTGTAGATGATGGCCTAACAGGAGGCTTTAAAATTTTCTTTCTAGTGTCCTTCGTTTGGGAGAAAAATGCAAAGGTACAAGACAGCTTTTTCTTGCCAATATCTCTCTTTTGCAAAGAGCTACGCATTGGAAAATTCAGGGCTATGTCGTGTAGATGATGGCCTAACAGGAGGCTTTCAAATTTTAATTCTAGTGTCCTTCGTTTGGGAGAAAAATGCAAAGGTACCTGACAGCTTTTCCTTGCCAATATCTCTCTTTTGCAAAGAGCTGCGCATTGGAAAATTCAGGGCTATGTCGTGTAGATGATGGCATAGCAGGAGGCTTTAAAATTTTAATTCTAGTGTCCTTCGTTTGGGAGAAAAATGCAAAGGTACAAGACAGCTTTTCCTTGCCAATATCTCTCTTTTGCAAAGAGCTGCGCATTGGAAAATTCAGGGCTATGTCGTGTAGATGATGGCATAACAGGAGGCTTTAAAATTTTAATTCTAGTGTCCTTCGTTTGGGAGAAAAATGCAAAGGTACAAGACAGCTTTTTACTTGCCAATATCTCTCTTTTGCAAAGAGCTGCGCATTGGAAAATTCAGGGCTATGTCGTGTAGATGATGGCCTAACAGGAGGCTTTAAAATTTTAATTCTAGTGTCCTTCGTTTGGAGAAAAATGCAAAGGTACAAGACAGCTTTTCCTTGCCAATATCTCTCTTTTGCAAAGAGCTGCGCATTGGAAAATTCAGGGCTATGTCGTGTAGATGATGGCCTAACAGGAGGCTTTAAAATTTTCTTTCTAGTGTCCTTCGTTTGGGAGAAAAATGCAAAGGTACAAGACAGCTTTTCCTTGCCAATATCTCTCTTTTGCAAAGAGCTGCGCATTGGAAAATTCAGGGCTATGTCGTGTAGATGATGGCCTAACAGGAGGCTTTAAAATTTTAATTCTAGTGTCCTTCGTTTGGGAGAAAAATGCAAAGGTACAAGATAGCTTTTCCTTGCCAATATCTCTCTTTTGCAAAGAGCTACGCATTGGAAAATTCAGGGCTATGTCGTGTAGATGATGGCCTAACAGGAGGCTTTAAAATTTTCTTTCTAGTGACCTTCGTTTGGGAGAAAAATGCAAAGGTACAAGGCAGCTTTTCCTTGCCAATATCTCTCTTTTGCAAAGAGCTGCGCATTGGAAAATTCAGGGCTATGTCGTGTAGATGATGGCCTAACAGGAGGCTTTAAAATTTTAATTCTAGTGTCCTTCGTTTGGGAGAAAAATGCAAAGGTACCTGACAGCTTTTCCTTGCCAATATCTCTCTTTTGCAAAGAGCTGCGCATTGGAAAATTCAGGGCTATGTCGTGTAGATGATGGCATAACAGGAGGCTTTAAAATTTTAATTCTAGTGTCCTTCGTTTGGGAGAAAAATGCAAAGGTACAAGACAGCTTTTCCTTGCCAATATCTCTCTTTTGCAAAGAGCTGCGCATTGGAAAATTCAGGGCTATGTCGTGTAGATGATGGCCTAACAGGAGGCTTTAAAATTTTAATTCTAGTGTCCTTCGTTTGGGAGAAAAATGCAAAGGTACAAGACAGCTTTTCCTTGCCAATATCTCTCTTTTGCAAAGAGCTGCGCATTGGAAAATTCAGGGCTATGTCGTGTAGATGATGGCCTAACAGGAGGCTTTAAAATTTTCTTTCTAGTGTCCTTCGTTTGGGAGAAAAATGAAATGGTTCAAGACAGCTTTTCCTTGCCAATATCTCTCTTTTGCAAAGAGCTGCGCATTGGAAAAATCAGGGCTATGTCGTGTAGATGATGGCCTAACAGGAGGCTTTAAAATTTTCTTTCTAGTGTCCTTCGTTTGGGAGAAAAATGCAAAGGTACAAGACAGCTTTTCCTTGCCAATATCTCTCTTTTGCAAAGAGCTGCGCATTGGAAAATTCAGGGCTATGTCGTGTAGATGATGGCCTAACAGGAGGCTTTAAAATTTTAATTCTAGTGTCCTTTGTTTGGGAGAAAAATGCAAAGGTACAAGATAGCTTTTCCTTGCCAATATCTCTCTTTTGCAAAGAGCTGCGCATTGGAAAATTCATGGCTATGCCGTGTAGATGATGGTCTAACAGGAGGCTTTAAAATTTTCTTTCTAGTGTCCTTCGTTTGGGAGAAAAATGCAATGGTACAAGACAGCTTTTCCTTGCCAATATCTCTCTTTTGCAAAGAGCTGCGCATTGGAAAATTCAGGGCTATGTCGTGTAGATGATGGCCTAACAGGAGGCTTTAAAATTTTCTTTCTAGTGTCCTTCGTTTGGGAGAAAAATGCAAAGGTACAAGACAGCTTTTCCTTGCCAATATCTCTCTTTTGCAAAGAGCTGCGCTTTGGAAAATTCAGGGCTATGTCGTGTAGATGATGGCCTAACAGGAGGCTTTAAAATTTTCTTTCTAGTGTCCTTCGTTTGGGAGAAAAATGCAATGGTACAAGACAGCTTTTCCTTGCCAATATCTCTCTTTTGCAAAGAGCTGCGCATTGGAAAATTCAGGGCTATGTCGTGTAGATGATGGCCTAATTAAAATTTTCTTTCTAGTGTCCTTCGTTTGGGAGAAAAATGCAAAGGTACAAGACAGCTTTTCCTTGCCAATATCTCTCTTTTGCAAAGAGCTGCGCATTGGAAAATTCAGGGCTATGTCGTGTAGATGATGGCCTAACAGGAGGCTTTAAAATTTTCTTTCTAGTGTCCTTCGTTTGGGAGAAAAATGCAAAGGTACAAGACAGCTTTTCCTTGCCAATATCTCTCTTTTGCAAAGAGCTACGCATTGGAAAATTCAGGGCTATGTCGTGTAGATGATGGCTTAACAGGAGGCTTTAAAATTTTCTTTCTAGTGACCTTCGTTTGGGAGAAAAATGCAAAGGTACAAGACAGCTTTTCCTTGCCAATATCTCTCTTTTGCAAAGAGCTGCGCATTGGAAAATTCAGGGCTATGTCGTGTAGATGATGGCCTAACAGGAGGCTTTAAAATTTTCTTTCTAGTGTCCTTCGTTTGGGAGAAAAATGCAATGGTACAAGACAGCTTTTCCTTGCCAATATCTCTCTTTTGCAAAGAGCTGCGCATTGGAAAATTCAGGGCTATGTCGTGTAGATGATGGCCTAACAGGAGGCTTTAAAATTTTCTTTCTAGTGTCCTTCGTTTGGGAGAAAAATGCAATGGTACAAGACAGCTTTTCCTTGCCAATATCTCTCTTTTGCAAAGAGCTACGCATTGGAAAATTCAGGGCTATGTCGTGTAGATGATGGCTTAACAGGAGGCTTTAAAATTTTCTTTCTAGTGTCCTTCGTTTGGGAGAAAAATGCAATGGTACAAGACAGCTTTTCCTTGCCAATATCTCTCTTTTGCAAAGAGCTGCGCATTGGAAAATTCAGGGCTATGTCGTGTAGATGATGGCCTAACAGGAGGCTTTAAAATTTTCATTCTAGTGTCCTTCGTTTGGGAGAAAAATGCAAAGGTACAAGACAGCTTTTCCTTGCCAATATCTCTCTTTTGCAAAGAGCTGCGCATTGGAAAATTTAGGGCTATGCCGTGTAGATGATGGCCTAACAGGAGGCTTTAAAATTTTCATTCTAGTGTCCTTCGTTTGGGAGAAAAATGCAAAGGTACAAGACAGCTTTTCCTTGCCAATATCTCTCTTTTGCAAAGAGCTACGCATTGGAAAATTCAGGGCTATACCGTGTAGATGAAGCACTAACAGGAGGCTTTAAAATTTTCATTCTAGTGTCCTTCGTTTGGGAGAAAAATGCAAAGGTACAAGACAGCTTTTCCTTGCCAATATCTCTCTTTTGCAAAGAGCTAAGCTTTGGAAAAGTAAGGGCTATGTCGTGTAGATGATGCACTAACAGGAGGCTTTAAAATTTTCTTTCTAGTGTCCTTCGTTTGGGAGAAAAATGCAAAGGTACAAGACAGCTTTTCCTTGCCAATATCTCTCTTTTGCAAAGAGCTGCGCATTGGAAAATTCAGGGCTATGTCGTGTAGATGATGGCATAACAGGAGGCTTTAAAATTTTAATTCTAGTGTCCTTCGTTTGGGAGAAAAATGCAAAGGTACAAGACAGCTTTTCCTTGCCAATATCTCTCTTTTGCAAAGAGCTGCGCATTGGAAAATTCAGGGCTATGTCGTGTAGATGATGGCCTAACAGGAGGCTTTAAAATTTTAATTCTAGCGTCCTTCGTTTGGGAGAAAAATGCAAAGGTACAAGACAGCTTTTCCTTGCCAATATCTCTCTTTTGCAAAGAGCTGCGCATTGGAAAATTCAGGGCTATGTCGTATAGATGATGGCCTAACAGGAGGCTTTAAAATTTTCTTTCTAGTGTCCTTCGTTTGGGAGAAAAATGCAAAGGTACAAGACAGCTTTTCCTTGCCAATATCTATCTTTTGCAAAGAGCTACGCATTGGAAAATTCAGGGCTATGTCGTGTAGATGATGGCCTAACAGGAGGCTTTAAAATTTTCTTTCTAGTGTCCTTCGTTTGGGAGAAAAATGCAAAGGTACCTGACAGCTTTTCCTTGCCAATATCTCTCTTTTGCAAAGAGCTGCGCATTTGAAAATTCAGGGCTATGTCGTGTAGATGATGGCCTAACAGGAGGCTTTAAAATTTTAATTCTAGTGTCCTTCGTTTGGGAGAAAAATGCAAAGGTACAAGACAGCTTTTCCTTGCCAATATCTCTCTTTTGCAAAGAGCTGCGCATTGGAAAATTCAGGGCTATGTCGTGTAGATGATGGCCTAACAGGAGGCTTTAAAATTTTAATTCTAGTGTCCTTCGTTTGGGAGAAAAATGCAAAGGTACAAGACAGCTTTTCCTTGCCAATATCTCTCTTTTGCAAAGAGCTGCGCATTGGAAAATTCAGGGCTATGTCGTGTAGATGATGGCCTAACAGGAGGCTTTAAAATTTTAATTCTAGTGTCCTTCGTTTGGGAGAAAAATGCAAAGGTACAAGATAGCTTTTCCTTGCCAATTTCTCTCTTTTGCAAAGTGCTACGCATTGGAAAATTCAGGGCTATGTCGTGTAGATGATGGCCTAACAGGAGGCTTTAACATATTCTTTCTAGTTTCCTTCGTTTGGGAGAAAAATGCAAAGGTACAAGACAGCTTTTCCTTGCCAATATCTCTCTTTTGCAAAGAGCTGCGCATTGGAAAATTCAGGGCTATGTCGTGTAGATGATGGCCTAACAGGAGGCTTTAAAATTTTCTTTCTAGTGTCCTTCGTTTGGGAGAAAAATGCAATGGTACAAGACAGCTTTTCCTTGCCAATATCTCTCTTTTGCAAAGAGCTGCGCATTGGAAAATTCAGGGCTATGTCGTGTAGATGATGGCATAACAGGAGGCTTTAAAATTTTAATTCTAGTGTCCTTCGTTTGGGAGAAAAATGCAAAGGTACAAGACAGCTTTTCCTTGCCAATATCTCTCTTTTGCAAAGAGCTGCGCATTGGAAAATTCAGGGCTATGTCGTGTAGATGATGGCCTAACAGGAGGCTTTAAAATTTTAATTCTAGTGTCCTTCGTTTGGGAGAAAAATGCAAAGGTACAAGACAGCTTTTCCTTGCCAATATCTCTCTTTTGCAAAGAGCTGCGCATTGGAAAATTCAGGGCTATGTCGTGTAGATGATGGCCTAACAGGAGGCTTTAAAATTTTCTTTCTAGTGTCCTTCGTTTGGGAGAAAAATGAAATGGTTCAAGACAGCTTTTCCTTGCCAATATCTCTCTTTTGCAAAGAGCTGCGCATTGGAAAAATCAGGGCTATGTCGTGTAGATGATGGCCTA
This sequence comes from Pseudophryne corroboree, assembly GCF_028390025.1. Taxonomy (NCBI): domain Eukaryota; kingdom Metazoa; phylum Chordata; class Amphibia; order Anura; family Myobatrachidae; genus Pseudophryne; species Pseudophryne corroboree. The sequence goes on from NW_026968597.1 coordinate 65,514, forward strand.
ACAGGAGGCTTTAAAATTTTCTTTCTAGTGTCCTTCGTTTGGGAGAAAAATGCAAAGGTACAAGACAGCTTTTCCTTGCCAATATCTCTCTTTTGCAAAGAGCTGCGCATTGGAAAATTCAGGGCTATGTCGTGTAGATGATGGCATAACAGGAGGCTTTAAAATTTTAATTCTAGTGTCCTTCGTTTGGGAGAAAAATGCAAAGGTACAAGACAGCTTTTCCTTGCCAATATCTCTCTTTTGCAAAGAGCTGCGCATTGGAAAATTCAGGGCTATGTCGTGTAGATGATGGCCTAACAGGAGGCTTTAAAATTTTAATTCTAGCGTCCTTCGTTTGGGAGAAAAATGCAAAGGTACAAGACAGCTTTTCCTTGCCAATATCTCTCTTTTGCAAAGAGCTGCGCATTGGAAAATTCAGGGCTATGTCGTATAGATGATGGCCTAACAGGAGGCTTTAAAATTTTCTTTCTAGTGTCCTTCGTTTGGGAGAAAAATGCAAAGGTACAAGACAGCTTTTCCTTGCCAATATCTATCTTTTGCAAAGAGCTACGCATTGGAAAATTCAGGGCTATGTCGTGTAGATGATGGCCTAACAGGAGGCTTTAAAATTTTCTTTCTAGTGTCCTTCGTTTGGGAGAAAAATGCAAAGGTACCTGACAGCTTTTCCTTGCCAATATCTCTCTTTTGCAAAGAGCTGCGCATTTGAAAATTCAGGGCTATGTCGTGTAGATGATGGCCTAACAGGAGGCTTTAAAATTTTAATTCTAGTGTCCTTCGTTTGGGAGAAAAATGCAAAGGTACAAGACAGCTTTTCCTTGCCAATATCTCTCTTTTGCAAAGAGCTGCGCATTGGAAAATTCAGGGCTATGTCGTGTAGATGATGGCCTAACAGGAGGCTTTAAAATTTTAATTCTAGTGTCCTTCGTTTGGGAGAAAAATGCAAAGGTACAAGACAGCTTTTCCTTGCCAATATCTCTCTTTTGCAAAGAGCTGCGCATTGGAAAATTCAGGGCTATGTCGTGTAGATGATGGCCTAACAGGAGGCTTTAAAATTTTAATTCTAGTGTCCTTCGTTTGGGAGAAAAATGCAAAGGTACAAGATAGCTTTTCCTTGCCAATATCTCTCTTTTGCAAAGTGCTACGCATTGGAAAATTCAGGGCTATGTCGTGTAGATGATGGCCTAACAGGAGGCTTTAACATATTCTTTCTAGTTTCCTTCGTTTGGGAGAAAAATGCAAAGGTACAAGACAGCTTTTCCTTGCCAATATCTCTCTTTTGCAAAGAGCTGCGCATTGGAAAATTCAGGGCTATGTCGTGTAGATGATGGCCTAACAGGAGGCTTTAAAATTTTCTTTCTAGTGTCCTTCGTTTGGGAGAAAAATGCAATGGTACAAGACAGCTTTTCCTTGCCAATATCTCTCTTTTGCAAAGAGCTGCGCATTGGAAAATTCAGGGCTATGTCGTGTAGATGATGGCATAACAGGAGGCTTTAAAATTTTAATTCTAGTGTCCTTCGTTTGGGAGAAAAATGCAAAGGTACAAGACAGCTTTTCCTTGCCAATATCTCTCTTTTGCAAAGAGCTGCGCATTGGAAAATTCAGGGCTATGTCGTGTAGATGATGGCCTAACAGGAGGCTTTAAAATTTTAATTCTAGTGTCCTTCGTTTGGGAGAAAAATGCAAAGGTACAAGACAGCTTTTCCTTGCCAATATCTCTCTTTTGCAAAGAGCTGCGCATTGGAAAATTCAGGGCTATGTCGTGTAGATGATGGCCTAACAGGAGGCTTTAAAATTTTCTTTCTAGTGTCCTTCGTTTGGGAGAAAAATGAAATGGTTCAAGACAGCTTTTCCTTGCCAATATCTCTCTTTTGCAAAGAGCTGCGCATTGGAAAAATCAGGGCTATGTCGTGTAGATGATGGCCTAACAGGAGGCTTTAAAATTTTCTTTCTAGTGTCCTTCGTTTGGGAGAAAAATGCAAAGGTACAAGACAGCTTTTCCTTGCCAATATCTCTCTTTTGCAAAGAGCTGCGCATTGGAAAATTCAGGGCTATGTCGTGTAGATGATGGCCTAACAGGAGGCTTTAAAATTTTAATTCTAGTGTCCTTCGTTTGGGAGAAAAATGCAATGGTACAAGACAGCTTTTCCTTGCCAATATCTCTCTTTTGCAAAGAGCTGCGCATTGGAAAATTCAGGGCTATGTCGTGTAGATGATGGCCTAACAGGAGGCTTTAAAATTTTAATTCTAGTGTCCTTCGTTTGGGAGAAAAATGCAAAGGTACAAGACAGCTTTTCCTTGCCAATATCTCTCTTTTGCAAAGAGCTGCGCATTGGAAAATTCAGGGCTATGTCGTGTAGATGATGGCCTAACAGGAGGCTTTAAAATTTTAATTCTAGTGTCCTTCGTTTGGGAGAAAAATGCAAAGGTACAAGACAGCTTTTCCTTGCCAATATCTCTCTTTTGCAAAGAGCTGCGCATTGGAAAATTCAGGGCTATGTCGTGTAGATGATGGCCTAACAGGAGGCTTTAAAATTTTAATTCTAGTGTCCTTCGTTTGGGAGAAAAATGCAAAGGTACAAGATAGCTTTTCCTTGCCAATATCTCTCTTTTGCAAAGCGCTACGCATTGGAAAATTCAGGGCTATGTCGTGTAGATGATGGCCTAACAGGAGGCTTTAACATTTTCTTTCTAGTTTCCTTCGTTTGGGAGAAAAATGCAAAGGTACAAGACAGCTTTTCCTTGCCAATATCTCTCTTTTGCAAAGAGCTGCGCATTGGAAAATTCAGGGCTATGTCGTGTAGATGATGGCCTAACAGGAGGCTTTAAAATTTTCTTTCTAGTGTCCTTCGTTTGGGAGAAAAATGCAATGGTACAAGACAGCTTTTCCTTGCCAATATCTCTCTTTTGCAAAGAGCTGCGCATTGGAAAATTCAGGGCTATGTCGTGTAGATGATGGCATAACAGGAGGCTTTAAAATTTTAATTCTAGTGTCCTTCGTTTGGGAGAAAAATGCAAAGGTACAAGACAGCTTTTCCTTGCCAATATCTCTCTTTTGCAAAGAGCTGCGCATTGGAAAATTCAGGGCTATGTCGTGTAGATGATGGCCTAACAGGAGGCTTTAAAATTTTAATTCTAGTGTCCTTCGTTTGGGAGAAAAATGCAAAGGTACAAGACAGCTTTTCCTTGCCAATATCTCTCTTTTGCAAAGAGCTGCGCATTGGAAAATTCAGGGCTATGTCGTGTAGATGATGGCCTAACAGGAGGCTTTAAAATTTTCTTTCTAGTGTCCTTCGTTTGGGAGAAAAATGAAATGGTTCAAGACAGCTTTTCCTTGCCAATATCTCTCTTTTGCAAAGAGCTGCGCATTGGAAAAATCAGGGCTATGTCGTGTAGATGATGGCCTAACAGGAGGCTTTAAAATTTTCTTTCTAGTGTCCTTCGTTTGGGAGAAAAATGCAAAGGTACAAGACAGCTTTTCCTTGCCAATATCTCTCTTTTGCAAAGAGCTGCGCATTGGAAAATTCAGGGCTATGTCGTGTAGATGATGGCCTAACAGGAGGCTTTAAAATTTTAATTCTAGTGTCCTTCGTTTGGGAGAAAAATGCAATGGTACAAGACAGCTTTTCCTTGCCAATATCTCTCTTTTGCAAAGAGCTGCGCATTGGAAAATTCAGGGCTATGTCGTGTAGATGATGGCCTAACAGGAGGCTTTAAAATTTTAATTCTAGTGTCCTTCGTTTGGGAGAAAAATGCAAAGGTACAAGACAGCTTTTCCTTGCCAATATCTCTCTTTTGCAAAGAGCTGCGCATTGGAAAATTCAGGGCTATGTCGTGTAGATGATGGCCTAACAGGAGGCTTTAAAATTTTCTTTCTAGTGTCCTTCGTTTGGGAGAAAAATGCAAAGGTAATAGACAGCTTTTCCTTGCCAATATCTCTCTTTTGCAAAGAGCTGCGCATTGGAAAAATCAGGGCTATGTCGTGTAGATGATGGCCTAACAGGAGACTTTAAAATTTTCTTTCTAGTGTCCTTCGTTTGGGAGAAAAATGCAAAGGTACAAGACAGCTTTTCCTTGCCAATATCTCTCTTTTGCAAAGAGCTACGCATTGGAAAATTCAGGGCTATGTCGTGTAGATGATGGCCTAACAGGAGGCTTTAAAATTTTCTTTCTAGTTTCCTTCGTTTGTGAGAAAAATGCAAAGGTACAAGACAGCTTTTCCTTGCCAATATCTCTCTTTTGCAAAGAGCTGCGCATTGGAAAATTCAGGGCTATGTCGTGTAGATGATGGCCTAACAGGAGGCTTTAAAATTTTAATTCTAGTGTCCTTCGTTTGTGAGAAAAATGCAAAGGTACAAGATAGCTTTTCCTTGCCAATATCTCTCTTTTGCAAAGAGCTACGCATTGGAAAATTCAGGGCTATGTCGTGTAGATGATGGCCTAACAGGAGGCTTTAAAATTTTCTTTCTAGTGACCTTCGTTTGGGAGAAAAATGCAAAGGTACAAGACAGCTTTTCCTTGCCAATATCTCTCTTTTGCAAAGAGCTGCGCATTGGAAAATTCAGGGCTATGTCGTGTAGATGATGGCCTAACAGGAGGCTTTAAAATTTTAATTCTAGTGTCCTTCGTTTGGGAGAAAAATGCAAAGGTACCTGACAGCTTTTCCTTGCCAATATCTCTCTTTTGCAAAGAGCTGCGCATTGGAAAATTCAGGGCTATGTCGTGTAGATGATGGCCTAACAGGAGGCTTTAAAATTTTAATTCTAGTGTCCTTCGTTTGGGAGAAAAATGCAAAGGTACAAGACAGCTTTTCCTTGCCAATATCTCTCTTTTGCAAAGAGCTGCGCATTGGAAAATTCAGGGCTATGTCGTGTAGATGATGGCCTAACAGGAGGCTTTAAAATTTTCTTTCTAGTGTCCTTCGTTTGGGAGAAAAATGAAATGGTTCAAGACAGCTTTTCCTTGCCAATATCTCTCTTTTGCAAAGAGCTGCGCATTGGAAAAATCAGGGCTATGTCGTGTAGATGATGGCCTAACAGGAGGCTTTAAAATTTTCTTTCTAGTGTCCTTCGTTTGGGAGAAAAATGCAAAGGTACAAGACAGCTTTTCCTTGCCAATATCTCTCTTTTGCAAAGAGCTGCGCATTGGAAAATTCAGGGCTATGTCGTGTAGATGATGGCCTAACAGGAGGCTTTAAAATTTTAATTCTAGTGTCCTTTGTTTGGGAGAAAAATGCAAAGGTACAAGATAGCTTTTCCTTGCCAATATCTCTCTTTTGCAAAGAGCTGCGCATTGGAAAATTCATGGCTATGCCGTGTAGATGATGGTCTAACAGGAGGCTTTAAAATTTTCTTTCTAGTGTCCTTCGTTTGGGAGAAAAATGCAATGGTACAAGACAGCTTTTCCTTGCCAATATCTCTCTTTTGCAAAGAGCTGCGCATTGGAAAATTCAGGGCTATGTCGTGTAGATGATGGCCTAACAGGAGGCTTTAAAATTTTCTTTCTAGTGTCCTTCGTTTGGGAGAAAAATGCAAAGGTACAAGACAGCTTTTCCTTGCCAATATCTCTCTTTTGCAAAGAGCTGCGCTTTGGAAAATTCAGGGCTATGTCGTGTAGATGATGGCCTAACAGGAGGCTTTAAAATTTTCTTTCTAGTGTCCTTCGTTTGGGAGAAAAATGCAATGGTACAGGACAGCTTTTCCTTGCCAATATCTCTCTTTTGCAAAGAGCTGCGCATTGGAAAATTCAGGGCTATGTCGTGTAGATGATGGCCTAACAGGAGGCTTTAAAATTTTCTTTCTAGTGTCCTTCGTTTGGGAGAAAAATGCAAAGGTACAAGACAGCTTTTCCTTGCCAATATCTCTCTTTTGCAAAGAGCTGCGCATTGGAAAATTCAGGGCTATGTCGTGTAGATGATGGCCTAACAGGAGGCTTTAAAATTTTCTTTCTAGTGTCCTTCGTTTGGGAGAAAAATGCAAAGGTACAAGACAGCTTTTCCTTGCCAATATCTCTCTTTTGCAAAGAGCTACGCATTGGAAAATTCAGGGCTATGTCGTGTAGATGATGGCTTAACAGGAGGCTTTAAAATTTTCTTTCTAGTGACCTTCGTTTGGGAGAAAAATGCAAAGGTACCTGACAGCTATTCCTTGCCAATATCTCTCTTTTGCAAAGAGCTGCGCATTGGAAAATTCAGGGCTATGTCGTGTAGATGATGGCCTAACAGGAGGCTTTAAAATTTTAATTCTAGTGTCCTTCGTTTGGGAGAAAAATGCAAAGGTACAAGACAGCTTTTCCTTGCCAATATCTCTCTTTTGCAAAGAGCTGCGCATTGGAAAATTCAGGGCTATGTCGTGTAGATGATGGCCTAACAGGAGGCTTTAAAATTTTCTTTCTAGTGTCCTTCGTTTGGGAGAAAAATGAAATGGTTCAAGACAGCTTTTCCTTGCCAATATCTCTCTTTTGCAAAGAGCTGCGCATTGGAAAAATCAGGGCTATGTCGTGTAGATGATGGCCTAACAGGAGGCTTTAAAATTTTCTTTCTAGTGTCCTTCGTTTGGGAGAAAAATGCAAAGGTACAAGACAGCTTTTCCTTGCCAATATCTCTCTTTTGCAAAGAGCTGCGCATTGGAAAATTCAGGGCTATGTCGTGTAGATGATGGCCTAACAGGAGGCTTTAAAATTTTAATTCTAGTGTCCTTTGTTTGGGAGAAAAATGCAAAGGTACAAGATAGCTTTTCCTTGCCAATATCTCTCTTTTGCAAAGAGCTGCGCATTGGAAAATTCATGGCTATGCCGTGTAGATGATGGTCTAACAGGAGGCTTTAAAATTTTCTTTCTAGTGTCCTTCGTTTGGGAGAAAAATGCAATGGTACAAGACAGCTTTTCCTTGCCAATATCGCTCTTTTGCAAAGAGCTGCGCATTGGAAAATTCAGGGCTATGTCGTGTAGATGATGGCCTAACAGGAGGCTTTAAAATTTTCTTTCTAGTGTCCTTCGTTTGGGAGAAAGATCCAAAGGTACAAGACAGCTTTTCCTTGCCAATATCTCTCTTTTGCAAAGAGCTGCGCTTTGGAAAATTCAGGGCTATGTCGTGTAGATGATGGCCTAACAGGAGGCTTTAAAATTTTCTTTCTAGTGTCCTTCGTTTGGGAGAAAAATGCAATGGTACAGGACAGCTTTTCCTTGCCAATATCTCTCTTTTGCAAAGAGCTGCGCATTGGAAAATTCAGGGCTATGTCGTGTAGATGATGGCCTAACAGGAGGCTTTAAAATTTTCTTTCTAGTGTCCTTCGTTTGGGAGAAAAATGCAAAGGTACAAGACAGCTTTTCCTTGCCAATATCTCTCTTTTGCAAAGAGCTGCGCATTGGAAAATTCAGGGCTATGTCGTGTAGATGATGGCCTAACAGGAGGCTTTAAAATTTTCTTTCTAGTGTCCTTCGTTTGGGAGAAAAATGCAAAGGTACAAGACAGCTTTTCCTTGCCAATATCTCTCTTTTGCAAAGAGCTACGCATTGGAAAATTCAGGGCTATGTCGTGTAGATGATGGCTTAACAGGAGGCTTTAAAATTTTCTTTCTAGTGACCTTCGTTTGGGAGAAAAATGCAAAGGTACAAGACAGCTTTTCCTTGCCAATATCTCTCTTTTGCAAAGAGCTGCGCATTGGAAAATTCAGGGCTATGTCGTGTAGATGATGGCCTAACAGGAGGCTTTAAAATTTTCTTTCTAGTGTCCTTCGTTTGGGAGAAAAATGCAAAGGTACCTGACAGCTTTTCCTTGCCAATATCTCTCTTTTGCAAAGAGCTGCGCATTGGAAAATTCAGGGCTATGTCGTGTAGATGATGGCATAGCAGGAGGCTTTAAAATTTTAATTCTAGTGTCCTTCGTTTGGGAGAAAAATGCAAAGGTACAAGACAGCTTTTCCTTGCCAATATCTCTCTTTTGCAAAGAGCTGCGCATTGGAAAATTCAGGGCTATGTCGTGTAGATGATGGCCTAACAGGAGGCTTTAAAATTTTCTTTCTAGTGTCCTTCGTTTGGGAGAAAAATGCAAAGGTACAAGACAGCTTTTCCTTGCCAATATCTCTCTTTTGCAAAGAGCTGCGCATTGGAAAATTCAGGGCTATGTCGTGTAGATGATGGCCTAACAGGAGGCTTTAAAATTTTCTTTCTAGTGTCCTTCGTTTGGGAGAAAAATGCAATGGTACAAGACAGCTTTTCCTTGCCAATATCTCTCTTTTGCAAAGAGCTGCGCATTGGAAAAATCAGGGCTATGTCGTGTAGATGATGGCCTAACAGGAGGCTTTAAAATTTTCTTTCTAGTGTCCTTCGTTTGGGAGAAAAATGCAAAGGTACAAGACAGCTTTTTCTTGCCAATATCTCTCTTTTGCAAAGAGCTACGCATTGGAAAATTCAGGGCTATGTCGTGTAGATGATGGCCTAACAGGAGGCTTTCAAATTTTAATTCTAGTGTCCTTCGTTTGGGAGAAAAATGCAAAGGTACCTGACAGCTTTTCCTTGCCAATATCTCTCTTTTGCAAAGAGCTGCGCATTGGAAAATTCAGGGCTATGTCGTGTAGATGATGGCATAGCAGGAGGCTTTAAAATTTTAATTCTAGTGTCCTTCGTTTGGGAGAAAAATGCAAAGGTACAAGACAGCTTTTCCTTGCCAATATCTCTCTTTTGCAAAGAGCTGCGCATTGGAAAATTCAGGGCTATGTCGTGTAGATGATGGCATAACAGGAGGCTTTAAAATTTTAATTCTAGTGTCCTTCGTTTGGGAGAAAAATGCAAAGGTACAAGACAGCTTTTTACTTGCCAATATCTCTCTTTTGCAAAGAGCTGCGCATTGGAAAATTCAGGGCTATGTCGTGTAGATGATGGCCTAACAGGAGGCTTTAAAATTTTAATTCTAGTGTCCTTCGTTTGGAGAAAAATGCAAAGGTACAAGACAGCTTTTCCTTGCCAATATCTCTCTTTTGCAAAGAGCTGCGCATTGGAAAATTCAGGGCTATGTCGTGTAGATGATGGCCTAACAGGAGGCTTTAAAATTTTCTTTCTAGTGTCCTTCGTTTGGGAGAAAAATGCAATGGTACAAGACAGCTTTTCCTTGCCAATATCTCTCTTTTGCAAAGAGCTGCGCATTGGAAAAATCAGGGCTATGTCGTGTAGATGATGGCCTAACAGGAGGCTTTAAAATTTTCTTTCTAGTGTCCTTCGTTTGGGAGAAAAATGCAAAGGTACAAGACAGCTTTTCCTTGCCAATATCTCTCTTTTGCAAAGAGCTACGCATTGGAAAATTCAGGGCTATGTCGTGTAGATGATGGCCTAACAGGAGGCTTTAAAATTTTCTTTCTAGTGTCCTTCGTTTGTGAGAAAAATGCAAAGGTACAAGACAGCTTTTCCTTGCCAATATCTCTCTTTTGCAAAGAGCTGCGCATTGGAAAATTCAGGGCTATGTCGTGTAGATGATGGCCTAACAGGAGGCTTTAAAATTTTAATTCTAGTGTCCTTCGTTTGGGAGAAAAATGCAAAGGTACAAGATAGCTTTTCCTTGCCAATATCTCTCTTTTGCAAAGAGCTACGCATTGGAAAATTCAGGGCTATGTCGTGTAGATGATGGCCTAACAGGAGGCTTTAAAATTTTCTTTCTAGTGACCTTCGTTTGGGAGAAAAATGCAAAGGTACAAGGCAGCTTTTCCTTGCCAATATCTCTCTTTTGCAAAGAGCTGCGCATTGGAAAATTCAGGGCTATGTCGTGTAGATGATGGCCTAACAGGAGGCTTTAAAATTTTAATTCTAGTGTCCTTCGTTTGGGAGAAAAATGCAAAGGTACCTGACAGCTTTTCCTTGCCAATATCTCTCTTTTGCAAAGAGCTGCGCATTGGAAAATTCAGGGCTATGTCGTGTAGATGATGGCATAACAGGAGGCTTTAAAATTTTAATTCTAGTGTCCTTCGTTTGGGAGAAAAATGCAAAGGTACAAGACAGCTTTTCCTTGCCAATATCTCTCTTTTGCAAAGAGCTGCGCATTGGAAAATTCAGGGCTATGTCGTGTAGATGATGGCCTAACAGGAGGCTTTAAAATTTTAATTCTAGTGTCCTTCGTTTGGGAGAAAAATGCAAAGGTACAAGACAGCTTTTCCTTGCCAATATCTCTCTTTTGCAAAGAGCTGCGCATTGGAAAATTCAGGGCTATGTCGTGTAGATGATGGCCTAACAGGAGGCTTTAAAATTTTCTTTCTAGTGTCCTTCGTTTGGGAGAAAAATGAAATGGTTCAAGACAGCTTTTCCTTGCCAATATCTCTCTTTTGCAAAGAGCTGCGCATTGGAAAAATCAGGGCTATGTCGTGTAGATGATGGCCTAACAGGAGGCTTTAAAATTTTCTTTCTAGTGTCCTTCGTTTGGGAGAAAAATGCAAAGGTACAAGACAGCTTTTCCTTGCCAATATCTCTCTTTTGCAAAGAGCTGCGCATTGGAAAATTCAGGGCTATGTCGTGTAGATGATGGCCTAACAGGAGGCTTTAAAATTTTAATTCTAGTGTCCTTTGTTTGGGAGAAAAATGCAAAGGTACAAGATAGCTTTTCCTTGCCAATATCTCTCTTTTGCAAAGAGCTGCGCATTGGAAAATTCATGGCTATGCCGTGTAGATGATGGTCTAACAGGAGGCTTTAAAATTTTCTTTCTAGTGTCCTTCGTTTGGGAGAAAAATGCAATGGTACAAGACAGCTTTTCCTTGCCAATATCTCTCTTTTGCAAAGAGCTGCGCATTGGAAAATTCAGGGCTATGTCGTGTAGATGATGGCCTAACAGGAGGCTTTAAAATTTTCTTTCTAGTGTCCTTCGTTTGGGAGAAAAATGCAAAGGTACAAGACAGCTTTTCCTTGCCAATATCTCTCTTTTGCAAAGAGCTGCGCTTTGGAAAATTCAGGGCTATGTCGTGTAGATGATGGCCTAACAGGAGGCTTTAAAATTTTCTTTCTAGTGTCCTTCGTTTGGGAGAAAAATGCAATGGTACAAGACAGCTTTTCCTTGCCAATATCTCTCTTTTGCAAAGAGCTGCGCATTGGAAAATTCAGGGCTATGTCGTGTAGATGATGGCCTAATTAAAATTTTCTTTCTAGTGTCCTTCGTTTGGGAGAAAAATGCAAAGGTACAAGACAGCTTTTCCTTGCCAATATCTCTCTTTTGCAAAGAGCTGCGCATTGGAAAATTCAGGGCTATGTCGTGTAGATGATGGCCTAACAGGAGGCTTTAAAATTTTCTTTCTAGTGTCCTTCGTTTGGGAGAAAAATGCAAAGGTACAAGACAGCTTTTCCTTGCCAATATCTCTCTTTTGCAAAGAGCTACGCATTGGAAAATTCAGGGCTATGTCGTGTAGATGATGGCTTAACAGGAGGCTTTAAAATTTTCTTTCTAGTGACCTTCGTTTGGGAGAAAAATGCAAAGGTACAAGACAGCTTTTCCTTGCCAATATCTCTCTTTTGCAAAGAGCTGCGCATTGGAAAATTCAGGGCTATGTCGTGTAGATGATGGCCTAACAGGAGGCTTTAAAATTTTCTTTCTAGTGTCCTTCGTTTGGGAGAAAAATGCAATGGTACAAGACAGCTTTTCCTTGCCAATATCTCTCTTTTGCAAAGAGCTGCGCATTGGAAAATTCAGGGCTATGTCGTGTAGATGATGGCCTAACAGGAGGCTTTAAAATTTTCTTTCTAGTGTCCTTCGTTTGGGAGAAAAATGCAATGGTACAAGACAGCTTTTCCTTGCCAATATCTCTCTTTTGCAAAGAGCTACGCATTGGAAAATTCAGGGCTATGTCGTGTAGATGATGGCTTAACAGGAGGCTTTAAAATTTTCTTTCTAGTGTCCTTCGTTTGGGAGAAAAATGCAATGGTACAAGACAGCTTTTCCTTGCCAATATCTCTCTTTTGCAAAGAGCTGCGCATTGGAAAATTCAGGGCTATGTCGTGTAGATGATGGCCTAACAGGAGGCTTTAAAATTTTCATTCTAGTGTCCTTCGTTTGGGAGAAAAATGCAAAGGTACAAGACAGCTTTTCCTTGCCAATATCTCTCTTTTGCAAAGAGCTGCGCATTGGAAAATTTAGGGCTATGCCGTGTAGATGATGGCCTAACAGGAGGCTTTAAAATTTTCATTCTAGTGTCCTTCGTTTGGGAGAAAAATGCAAAGGTACAAGACAGCTTTTCCTTGCCAATATCTCTCTTTTGCAAAGAGCTACGCATTGGAAAATTCAGGGCTATACCGTGTAGATGAAGCACTAACAGGAGGCTTTAAAATTTTCATTCTAGTGTCCTTCGTTTGGGAGAAAAATGCAAAGGTACAAGACAGCTTTTCCTTGCCAATATCTCTCTTTTGCAAAGAGCTAAGCTTTGGAAAAGTAAGGGCTATGTCGTGTAGATGATGCACTAACAGGAGGCTTTAAAATTTTCTTTCTAGTGTCCTTCGTTTGGGAGAAAAATGCAAAGGTACAAGACAGCTTTTCCTTGCCAATATCTCTCTTTTGCAAAGAGCTACGCATTGGAAAATTCAGGGCTATGTCGTGTAGATGATGGCCTAACAGGAGGCTTTAAAATTTTCTTTCTAGTGTCCTTCGTTTGGGAGAAAAATGCAAAGGTACAAGACAGCTTTTCCTTGCCAATATCTCTCTTTTGCAAAGAGCTACGCATTGGAAAATTCAGGGCTATGTCGTGTAGATGATGGCCTAACAGGAGGCTTTAAAATTTTCTTTCTAGTGTCCTTCGTTTGGGAGAAAAATGCAATGGTACAAGACAGCTTTTCCTTGCCAATATCTCTCTTTTGCAAAGAGCTGCGCATTGGAAAATTCAGGGCTATGTCGTGTAGATGATGGCCTAACAGGAGGCTTTAAAATTTTCTTTCTAGTGTCCTTCGTTTGGGAGAAAAATGCAAAGGTACAAGACAGCTTTTCCTTGCCAATATCTCTCTTTTGCAAAGAGCTACGCATTGGAAAATTCAGGGCTATGTCGTGTAGATGATGGCTTAACAGGAGGCTTTAAAATTTTCTTTCTAGTGACCTTCGTTTGGGAGAAAAATGCAAAGGTACAAGACAGCTTTTCCTTGCCAATATCTCTCTTTTGCAAAGAGCTGCGCATTGGAAAATTCAGGGCTATGTCGTGTAGATGATGGCCTAACAGGAGGCTTTAAAATTTTCTTTCTAGTGTCCTTCGTTTGGGAGAAAAATGCAATGGTACAAGACAGCTTTTCCTTGCCAATATCTCTCTTTTGCAAAGAGCTGCGCATTGGAAAATTCAGGGCTATGTCGTGTAGATGATGGCCTAACAGGAGGCTTTAAAATTTTCTTTCTAGTGACCTTCGTTTGGGAGAAAAATGCAATGGTACAAGACAGCTTTTCCTTGAGAATATCTCTGTTTTGCAAAGAGCTGCGCATTGGAAAATTCAGGGCTATGTCGTGTAGATGATGGCCTAACAGGAGGCTTTAAAATTTTATTTCTAGTGTCCTTCGTTTGGGAGAAAAATGCAAAGGTACAAGACAGCTTTTCCTTGCCAATATCTCTCTTTTGCAAAGAGCTGCGCATTGGAAAATTCAGGGCTATGTCGTGTAGATGATGGCCTAACAGGAGGCTTTAAAATTTTCTTTCTAGTGTCCTTCGTTTGGGAGAAAAATGCAAAGGTACAAGACAGCATTTCCTTGCCAATATCTCTCTTTTGCAAAGAGCTGCGCATTGGAAAATTCAGGGCTATGTCGTGTAGATGATGGCCTAACAGGAGGCTTTAAAATTTTCTTTCTAGTGTCCTTCGTTTGGGAGAAAAATGCAAAGGTACAAGACAGCTTTTCCTTGCCAATATCTCTCTTTTGCAAAGAGCTGCGCATTGGAAAATTCAGGGCTATGTCGTGTAGATGATGGCTTAACAGGAGGCTTTAAAATTTTCTTTCTAGTGACCTTCGTTTGGGAGAAAAATGCAAAGGTACAAGACAGCTTTTCCTTGCCAATATCTCTCTTTTGCAAAGAGCTGCGCATTGGAAAATTCAGGGCTATGTCGTGTAGATGATGGCCTAACAGGAGGCTTTAAAATTTTCTTTATAGTGTCCTTCGTTTGGGAGAAAAATGCAATGGTACAAGACAGCTTTTCCTTGCCAATATCTCTCTTTTGCAAAGAGCTGCGCATTGGAAAATTCAGGGCTATGTCGTGTAGATGATGGCCTAACAGGAGGCTTTAAAAAAATTTTTCTAGTGTCCTTCGTTTGGGAGAAAAATGCAATGGTACAAGACAGCTTTTCCTTGCCAATATCTTTCTTTTGCAAAGAGCTGCGCATTGGAAAATTCAGGGCTATGTCGTGTAGATGATGGCCTAACAGGAGGCTTTAAAATTTTCTTTCTAGTGTCCTTCGTTTGGGAGAAAAATGCAAAGGTACAAGACAGCTTTTCCTTGCCAATATCTCTCTTTTGCAAAGAGCTGCGCATTGGAAAATTCAGGGCTATGTCGTGTAGATGATGGCCTTACAGGAGGCTTTAAAATTTTCTTTCTAGTGTCCTTCGTTTGGGAGAAAAATGCAAAGGTACAAGACAGCTTTTCCTTGCCAATATCTCTCTTTTGCAAAGAGCTGCGCATTGGAAAATTCAGGGCTATGTCGTGTAGATGATGGCCTAACAGGAGGCTTTAAAATTTTCTTTCTAGTGTCCTTCGTTTGGGAGAAAAATGCAAAGGTACAAGACAGCTTTTCCTTGCCAATATCTCTCTTTTGCAAAGAGCTGCGCATTGGAAAATTCAGGGCTATGTCGTGTAGATGATGGCCTAACAGGAGGCTTTAAAATTTTCTTTCTAGTGTCCTTCGTTTGGGAGAAAAATGCAAAGGTACAAGACAGCTTTTCCTTGCCAATATCTCTCTTTTGCAAAGAGCTACGCATTGGAAAATTCAGGGCTATGTCGTGTAGATGATGGCTTAACAGGAGGCTTTAAAATTTTCTTTCTAGTGACCTTCGTTTGGGAGAAAAATGCAAAGGTACAAGACAGCTTTTCCTTGCCAATATCTCTCTTTTGCAAAGAGCTACGCATTGGAAAATTCAGGGCTCTGTCGTGTAGATGATGGCCTAACAGGAGGCTTTAAAATTTTCTTTCTAGTGTCCTTCGTTTGGGAGAAAAATGCAAAGGTACAAGACAGCTTTTCCTTGCCAATATCTCTCTTTTGCAAAGAGCTACGCATTGGAAAATTCAGGGCTATGTCGTGTAGATGATGGCCTAACAGGAGGCTTTAAAATTTTCTTTCTAGTGACCTTCGTTTGGGAGAAAAATGCAAAGGTACAAGACAGCTTTTCCTTGCCAATATCTCTCTTTTGCAAAGAGCTGCGCATTGGAAAATTCAGGGCTATGTCGTGTAGATGATGGCCTAACAGGAGGCTTTAAAATTTTCTTTCTAGTGTCCTTCGTTTGGGAGAAAAATGCAAAGGTACAAGACAGCTTTTCCTTGCCAATATCTCTCTTTTGCAAAGAGCTGCGCATTGGAAAATTCAGGGCTATGTCGTGTAGATGATGGCTTAACAGGAGGCTTTAAAATTTTCTTTCTAGTGACCTTCGTTTGGGAGAAAAATGCAAAGGTACAAGACAACTTTTCCTTGCCAATATCTCTCTTTTGCAAAGAGCTGCGCATTGGAAAATTCAGGGCTATGTCGTGTAGATGATGGCCTAACAGGAGGCTTTAAAATTTTCTTTCTAGTGTCCTTCGTTTGGGAGAAAAATGCAAAGGTACAAGACAGCTTTTCCTTGCCAATATCTCTCTTTTGCAAAGAGCTGCGCATTGGAAAATTCAGGGCTATGTCGTGTAGATGATGGCCTAACAGGAGGCTTTAAAATTTTCTTTCTAGTGTCCTTCGTTTGGGAGAAAAATGCAAAGGTACAAGACAGCTTTTCCTTGCCAATATCTCTCTTTTGCAAAGAGCTACGCATTGGAAAATTCAGGGCTATGTCGTGTAGATGATGGCTTAACAGGAGGCTTTAAAATTTTCTTTCTAGTGACCTTCGTTTGGGAGAAAAATGCAAAGGTACAAGACAACTTTTCCTTGCCAATATCTCTCTTTTGCAAAGAGCTGCGCATTGGAAAATTCAGTGCTATGTCGTGTAGATGATGGCCTAACAGGAGGCTTTAAAATTTTCTTTCTAGTGTCCTTCGTTTGGGAGAAAAATGCAAAGGTACAAGACAGCTTTTCCTTGCCAATATCTCTCTTTTGCAAAGAGCTGCACATTTGAAAATTCAGGGCTATGTCGTGTAGATGATGGCCTAACAGGAGGCTTTAAAATTATCTTTCTAGTGTCCTTCGGTTGGGAGAAAAATGCAATGGTATAAGACAGCTTTTCCTTGCCAATATCTCTCTTTTGCTAAGAGCTGCGCATTGGAAAATTCAGGGCTATGTCGTGTAGATGATGGCCTAACAGGAGGCTTTAAAATTTTCTTTCTAGTGTCCTTCGTTTGGGAGAAAAATGCAAAGGTACAAGACAGCTTTTCCTTGCCAATATCTCTCTTTTGCAAAGAGCTGCGCATTGGAAAATTCAGGGCTATGTCGTGTAGATGATGGCCTAACAGGAGGCTTTAAAATTTTCTTTCTAGTGTCCTTCGTTTGGGAGAAAAATGCAAAGGTACAAGACAGCTTTTCCTTGCTAATATCTCTCTTTTGCAAAGAGCTGCACATTGGAAAATTCAGGGCTATGTCGTGTAGATGATGGCCTAACAGGAGGCTTTAAAATTTTCTTTCTAGTGTCCTTCGTTTGGGAGAAAATGCAAAGGTACAAGACAGCTTTTCCTTGCCAATATCTCTCTTTTGCAAAGAGCTACGCATTGGAAAATTCAGGGCTCTGTCGTGTAGATGATGGCCTAACAGGAGGCTTTAAAATTTTCTTTCTAGTGTCCTTCGTTTGGGAGAAAAATGCAAAGGTACAAGACAGCTTTTCCTTGCCAATATCTCTCTTTTGCAAAGAGCTACGCATTGGAAAATTCAGGGCTATGTCGTGTAGATGATGGCCTAACAGGAGGCTTTAAAATTTTCTTTCTAGTGACCTTCGTTTGGGAGAAAAATGCAAAGGTACAAGACAGCTTTTCCTTGCCAATATCTCTCTTTTGCAAAGAGCTGCGCATTGGAAAATTCAGGGCTATGTCGTGTAGATGATGGCCTAACAGGAGGCTTTAAAATTTTCTTTCTAGTGTCCTTCGTTTGGGAGAAAAATGCAATGGTACAAGACAGCTTTTCCTTGCCAATATCTCTCTTTTGCAAAGTGCTGCGCATTGGAAAATTCAGGGCTATGTCGTGTAGATGATGGCCTAACAGGAGGCTTTAAAATTTTATTTCTAGTGTCCTTCGTTTGGGAGAAAAATGCAATGGTACAAGACAGCTTTACCTTGCCAATATCTCTCTTTTGCAAAGAGCTGCGCATTGGAAAATTCAGGGCTATGTCGTGTAGATGATGGCCTAACAGGAGGCTTTAAAATTTTCTTTCTAGTGTCCTTCGTTTGGGAGAAAAATGCAAAGGTACAAGACAGCTTTTCCTTGCCAATATCTCTCTTTTGCAAAGAGCTGCGCATTGGAAAATTCAGGGCTATGTCGTGTACATGATGGCCTAACAGGAGGCTTTAAAATTTTCTTTCTAGTGTCCTTCGTTTGGGAGAAAAATGCAAAGGTACAAGACA